>NW_010323679.1:0-44206 GCF_000700745.2 Antrostomus carolinensis | reverse complement strand
GCTGAACCCCCCAGCCAAACTGCAGTGTCATGTGTGTTACTAAGGGAAGAGCCTGGTCTTTCATTGTGCAGAACATTCTTTTGGTCGTCGTCTTTAGGTTCTGAGCCAGGAGGCAGGCTGTTCCTCAGTTTGTTTCTGTTCTTCTTGTTTACAGATGTAGCCATTACAAGAAACTTGACTGGGCCATTGTGTGCATGATATGACACCATTCCTCTTCCTGGAGTCAAAAGAAAAAGACAATTAAAGAACATCATTATTTATTTTACCACAGTGTTCCACCATAATTAGTTCATGAAATTTGCTCAGAAAAGTAGAACTTTAAAAACCCTATTATATGCATCCAGACTGTCTTTTGCCTTGTGTGTATACAATTTACAGTATAAATGTAAAAAAACCCCAAACACCTCCCCCCCCACCCCAAACCAACAAACAGCCCCAAAAAATCTATCGTACCACAAGTGTTTTAGGACTGTACTAATAAATCAGCTGAAACATGGCATTATGAATTTTAGTTGCCTTACTTTTGTGCTCTGTTCTCAAAACAGCATGAGTATAGAACTGCTGCTAACTTCTTTCTGTTGGCATCAACACAAATGTAACACTGTCAGTTCTCTCCAGTAATCCAAACACAAATGTGGTTTTCAATTATTCCTGTTGTACATCTGTACCTCTCCACAACAGCACAAGAACATCTGTTTCATTGTAACAGACCCCTTCATGCTATACAGAAGGAACTAAAACTCATCCTTTTCAATGGTTGTCTAGTTACCATAGCAGATTTTTTTTTTAGTATTTAAACAGTGGGATGTTGGTGGTACAAGGAATATTTACACTGTGCAAATCATGAGAATGGATGAAAAACAAATTGCATACAGCCAAATTCAGAAGCTATAATAATATCAGTATATGTGTCTTTTACAGCAAAAAGAAAAAATAAAAATGTAGCATTCTACAAAATCAGCTACAATATGGAAAAGAGCTATGCTATCAAAGGAAAAACCCCATAATGCCATAAATGCACTCTGTCCATCCCTAACTCCCTAATGCCTTCCAGGGTATGGTAAAACATATTCTGCTTTTACAGAAAGTGCAATGATATAACTATGAATTATCACTACTGGAAGCACAACTGAAAAGGTCATAAATTTTCTGTTCAAATTCCAAATATGGTATCAAAGTCTATAAAAATAGATCTCTAAATGTAATGTTGCTAGATCTGTGCAATCTGACAAATCCTGACCCAAAATAAATGCAAGAATGTGTAGATGACATTGCAATTATCAAAAAAGAAAATGGAAAAATAAAATCAGAGGGTTTTTTGATTCTGCAACAACGAATTTTCTCGTATTGCATTTATTTTCACCTGACATAGATTCCATATTTTTAAGAAGCATTTATCCTGTATCATACCGGCTAATTGCTGTGTATTTTGCTGAACACAGAGGATTTAGTTTTCATCTTGCAAAGTTACATAAGCTTTTTTTTTCCCCCCTGAAGGAAGTTGTAAACAGCTTGCCACATAAAATCTGCCAGCTTCCCTCCACAGTGCAGAAGCTCGAGCAGAATTCTGACCCCAGAACACAGCATGGCAAAGCCCTTATTCAACACTTTTAAAATCTTGCTCCTGCTACTAACTTAAACATTTACAAGGTGATACAGCAGCATTCATGTGTTTGTATTTCAAATGGGGCAATATGAAAGTAACTCAATAAATACTTATCTCCAAAATGCAAAAATTTTGATCACTATTAAAAAAATAATTAAATATATACTCTCATATATTCCAAGTTTCCTGTTTGGGGAGAAAGGGCACAAAACCAATTTACTGACTAACCAGTCAGACAACATACTAAATTCTCAGTATCTATGTCTCTAAACCTATTGCATCTATTTTCCCTAAATCTGGAAGAAAGACTGTTTGCATTCTCTTCTCATCCCCATATATTTGACCCTCCTCTGACAGAATTAATGCCTATCCTATTCTTATACCCTAAAGAAAAACAGTTGTCCCAGTTCAAGCAACTGAAACAAAACTAGACAAGTATCTGAACACAGTGTAAAGCTCAGGAAGAACAACAAATATAATTTCATCACAAAGCTCTGATATATATCTAAGCAATACAAATAATTTAGCAGATTCACGTAAACTCCTGACAGAAGAGAAATGAAATATTCGGTATAAAACCATTGTGCTCGATCCATTTGAAAAATTCCACTCACCAGTTACTTTGGGAATGCCCTGCAGACGTGGCACTGGCAGCGCTACTATTATACCCAGGTTGGTTCCAACCAGCAATAAACCATGGCACACCAGGAGGCTGGTCACAGAAACACGGTGCTGCCCTGCAATGTTTAGAAAGTGCTCCGTTACTTCCAAGTGATGACCTTTGCCTAGATCAAAGTAACTTCAGGCAAACACCATCAGCTGTACCATTTAATTCAGCAAAGCACTCACTGCAAAGGCAAATATTGTGCTGGATTGTGGTATTAAACTTATTACATATATGACAATTTAAATAATGATAAACTTCTGAAACATTCTGTCCTAAATATTTTAACCACAGTATCTAAAAGTAGACATAGATTATCTTTCAAATATGCTTTTATGAATAGACTGTTTGTATATTTTCAATAATAAAACCGAAATGCATTTCACTTCACCATGCTCAATAATATATTGCCATAACACACTATACTCGTGACTCAAACCTGTTCATGATTACTTTTTCCCCTAGTTTTTATTCCATTAAACTGTATCAGAAGTGCTGTGTCCTCCTGTTGGAGTTTGGGTCCCCCGGTACAAGAATGGCATTGGTGCACTGGAACAAGTCCAATGGAAGGTGACCAAGCTGATGAGGAGACTGAAGCAGCCAGCGTACAAAGAGAAGTTGAAAGAAGTGCTGTCTGTGCCTGTCTGACGGGAGGGTGCACAGAAGACAGAGTCAGACTCTATTCAGATGTGCACAGACACAACAGATCAAATGTGGAATATGTGGGAGATTTGGTTGTAAGGAAAAGCTTCTTCATCACAAGGGTGGTCAAACACTGCAACAGGTTGCTCCGAGAGGTTGTGGAATCTCCGTCCTATCCAAAGATATTAAAAATTTGGCTGGACAAGTCTTTGAACAACCAGGTCTAATCAGGCCTGCTTCAAGAAGGATGGACAAGATTACCTGCACTGTAATTTCCAATCAAAATAACTCTATGATTTTCTACAACATAGTATTTATGGGATTGTTATTTTTCTAATGAAAACAATGTAATTTTTCCTTGCAAAGGTTACTAAATACATTTGATTCAGTTTAGATGGATTTTCAAAATGGTCTTGCCAAGTTTCAGAAATTTAAACTATGGCATGCCCAAACTTCTGTCATGGCCCAGGTTTATGTGGAGAAACATTTAAACTCTGCTGGAATCTTCCAGGTTCAAAACCTACATGTTCTTGGATTTATGATTAACTTCACATGCAAGAGAACAGTCATTCCCATCTTCATCACAGCTCTCAAGTTGTTAATCACTTCTTCAGTAAGCAGGGAATTTGGATTCCCCATCTGATATAACTTGGATGAACCTGCATGTTCCACACTTTGGAAAAGGACCTTAATTATGGTCTATCACAAATGAATGCACTTTCCATCTCGTCCCTTGAAGGTCAGCCAACTTATATCCAATAATATATGAATCACAGACCCACTGGGAAAGCAAGGGAGGAGCAGCTTGACTGTAGCCCAAAGCACTCAACTGGAAGGCAGTAGGCAGACCACAGTTCAAGTCTTTCCCCATAGAACTTTACAGAAACAAAGCATTAACCCAGCAATGCCGTGTCATAAAAGGTACATGTAGGCTGCAGAGCCAGATCTGGAACTACCCTTGGCAGGTGTAACAAGCTGAAGAGGCTCCATCTACTCATGCAGACCTTCAGAGACACCTATGTTGTTTTCCATGAACTGTAGGTGTTTATGCTGGCAGGACAGCACCATCCCTCTTCAGTTAGATAAGCATGGATGGTCTATGCCTTTAGATAAATTACAAGCCTTTTGAAGGGTGGCGTTTTCTTTTTTGATGGGGTTTTTTGGTTAGTTGGTTGCTCTGGTTTTGGTGGGGGGGGGTTTAGCATTTTTTTGTTTGTTTGTTTGGGTTTTTTATATATTAATGGTTTAGTTTCCAAAGCAAAGCACACAGAGGTGCTCCTTCAGCACAAAAGAAGTTCAAACAGTGATGCCCAAACACCTCTGTGTGTTGGAGTTTGCAAAATCCGTATTTGAATTCTGTGATTTAGAGCTCAGGTTTGGTCAAGTTCTGTATAACGTGAGCCCTCTCCCACAACTGGTGCTACAGCAATTAACTGAAGGTTAAATTAATCTCGCTCCATTTCACTTAAGGCTTGTTTTTCAAAGTAGACAAGAAATACTTAAGTACCATTTTAAAACTTTAAAATTATCAAAAACTTTAATTGTACTTTTGCCTCTCAAACTTACAGAAGCAAGATGCTCACATTTTTAAACAATAGATCTTTAATTCTTTTCTAAATGTTTAAATGTAGAATGATATGCATGATTTCATACTCCAACCCTGAAGCAACTTCTAACCAGTAATTTTTGCCAAGGAAAATTGGTCATATGCATTACTGTTTCAATAGGCAAAACCAGCAAATTATTAGCTAGCAACTTCGTATCTTAAACACTGAGCACAACCTTAAGCATAAACCATCTATATATAGTGTATATATAGTGAGGTCAAAAGGAAAACCACTTGCTTTGAAGTCTTGAAAAAGCAGGAAACATCTGCATCTAAAAACATACTTTGAAATGGCATAAAACAACTGAAAAAATGAAATAAAAAGCCAACTACTAAAATATTAACTTAAGACATTAATTTGTTATCTAGTAGCCAAGGTTTGAAATCGTACTTTTCTTTGTTATTTTGTGACTTTTTATTCTGCTATATTTCAAATTCAGAGGGGAAAAAAAAAAAATCAATTCTCCAGAACGTATTATGCAGTAATCACAGAAATTAGCAAGTTAAGAAGGGGAAATGATAAACATAAATGCCAAAGCCAATCAAATACTATTATTTTTAAATTAAAACTTTCAGATCACACTGTCCCAATGCAATGACAGAACTGTTAAAACCTGTAAAAGAATCTAACCAAGATCTTTATTTTGTTGAAGACAACAACTAAGCTTATTCATGGACAACTGATTTTATTGCTTATGTTCTGCTCTACTTTCACCTTTCTCAGGTCTCAATTACAGCCACCACCAGATCCGGGTAAATCCTCATGTGTTCCCACACAGATCTTCTGAAGTCAACCCTAGGTAGGTGCCAGGACATACTGGTGCATGTCCTCTTATGTGACCATGCTGCTTTCACTATATAAAAATAAGCCCACTGTACACATCTGTTGGCTGACCTAAAGTTTTCCTCAATCTTTTTATCGTTTCCCAGCAGTAAAATCATAAACTAACTGCATTTTAAGGTCTGGCACCTGGTGGGGAGAAAAGAGAGCTGTACAATTTGTTTTCCACAGAGAGGAAATGATACATTTTTTAAATTTGCTTTTCTCTTTTGTTTCCAGGAAACACATATGCCATTAGAGGATATAAGGATATAAACAGAATACAGCAACTTCAGCAGAAATCACCTCTTTGTTAAACAGGTAACATGTCATCGTCCATATAAGCAATGAAACTAAATGTATCAAGGGCATGGCAATCCCTTTAAAAGGACAAACTTTTCGAGCCAAAAGGCAAAACTTTTTAAAAGTTGTTCTTGAATAATGAAATACTGAATGTGACTATGAAAAAACAAGTAGACTGCCTACTCATGTACAGTATGGGTCTGTTTGGGGTTTTTTTTGGTGCAAGCTGTGATAAAGGCTGGTGAAAAGATGCCTTTGTTGAGATTTCAACTACAGATCACAAACACTAAGCATAAATTTGCTGTACAAATTAAGTACACTGCACTAGTGAAGTGTGTATATTTGTCTTCAAATGTTAACAGTTTTGGTTTTTTTCCCCCCTGCTGCTCAGTACTCCCCATGTTCTGCTAACAGAGCTGTGCCTGGGCCACTTAAAAGCAAGCCAGCTGTACTGTGGACTACTAGATAATGAAATAAATAGTTACCTGGACCGATAACAATGATGATGCTCTTCCCCACAGCCATTCTCTTCCTTTCTCATATGACATTTGTGGGTTTTTTTGTGTTTTGTTATAGAACACGAGCTTGTATAAATTATTAGGAGGTATTTCTGATGATACATGAAGTAAAGGTACTGCAGACCACCCTGGACTAGATGTCTATCCCATGGTTGCCTCTTGTGACCCTGGTTTAATTTCCAGTCCTGCATTCCTACACACAAACTTCCCAAAATTCCAGAAAGCAAGAGCCCTCCCAGCTTCATTCTTCATAAGCAGACTGCCACAGATTTATAAAGTTCCGTCCAGCAGATAAAAGACTCTGCCAGACACAGCTGGCTTCTTTACATTACCAAACTGCCGAACCACACGGACAATCACCTCCTGTGCCATTTCCCTTACACTTCATTCCTCTATGATTCTGTCCTGCCCACTGTGCTGCAGGGTTGTCTTCTTCAAAGCAAAGGAGGCACATCCTTTCCAAGGAGAGCAGGCAGTGATATTTAAAGCCATCTTCTCCTAAGAACAAAACTGGGAAAATCTAATGCTATGAGAAATGGTTACCAAGGTTATAAGTACCTCCTTACTCCTCTATCTTATTTACTAGAGCTACAGCTATCCTTTCAATACAACACTAACTCACAATAAACATTCCTGACAGTTACAGTAAATTTTTCTTTATTTTTACTGTATAACAACAAAATAATTTCTTTAACCCCATGGAGTGATGTTCCTCTTGTTTACACTGCTTTAAACAAAGACAGAGATGACATCTCCAGGTCACTTATCAGGCTGGTATTACATATTTTTGTTCCTATTAAAATCTTGGCAAAAGAAGTCCAGCTTCTTCAAAGTTATATCAAAATCTTGCCTTTTTAATATCTCTTCTTAAGACTCTTAGCAATATTTTTACACCAATTTCTTCCCTCCCATTTCAATAGAAGTTGAATTTTTACTTATCTGTTATTTTTGCATATTAAGGAATTTCTGTTGGATTTCAGAAAACTAACTGAGCTGTTTCCTTTAAAACGAAAAATCCCAAAAATCCTCAGTAAAGACAAACACATATTTTGTAAATATGCAGCTATTTCAGTCCTTTTCTGTTTCACTTTTTTTTTTCCTTTTTAATCTCAGTATATACTATATACTACACAGAGCTTGATTTATCCTTTGGCTGCTTTTAGTTCCAAAAGGTCCTTACTGCTGCTTTATTATGTAAACCTCCTACTCCTCTGTCTTTTAGCCTTTGTTGTTGCAGCATTATTAGGATCATATAAACAGTCTCAAGAGCTGCTACTAAATAACTACAATTCATTTCATTTTAGAATGGATTCTCCCTTGGAATGTTTGCTGTACTAATGTTCTATTTCTGAAATAAATTTCTATTTCTATTCACTGGCGTGCTTTTTGTGAAGACACTGAGGAAAAAAAAAAAAAAGGAACTAAAATGGGTAAGAATGACATCAAGGAGATATAATTAGCCAAAACTCTTTTACAGAAGAAAAAAAAAAAAATCTATGTTACATCAGCAGTTTTATTACCATGGCAACAAACACTAAAGCTAAATTTTTGAAGATTTTTATACGTAGAAAGTATGTATAAGGGAGGCCCCTACTTCCCTTTTTTCCCCTGCTACAAACAGTGGAACATATTAAAAGTTAATCTTTTTTTTACAACTTATCTTGATTTCTTTGCATAACTGTGATGAATTCAATCAAATGACCTATTTAAAGGCAGGCCATTTGCTGCTGTTCAGTGCTGGAGCTACATTCAAACACCACATGTAAAAAACACCCTGTCTAGAACATGATATAAATGGACACAATTTAAAATATAAGTTTATTGCAAAACTAATGTCATCTGAAAGAAAACATGATAAGAAGACAGAGGCTGAAGAAGTAAAACATTATTGATGCAAGATTTATATTTAACTCTTGTAAAAATATAAATATAATCTCAGCGTGGGAAGAACTGACTTCTGCTAGAAACGAAGCAACAAAGCTGGTGCACACATTGCCCATAAAAACTGCAGAGGTTCTTTCTGTCTACTGCAGTCTATAAACAGGGAGACAGGAGGAACGGTGGTCCCCTCATGGACCTCGTGCTCAGCTGTGCCAGCATCACTTTTCTGTCTGTTTCTTCTCCTAGTGCTGCCACAGCTCCCACCTGATGTGCTTGCTGATGCTGAGGTCCTAACCACTCGCTTGCACACCTGATACAGGGCAGTGCAACTGTCTGCGACACTGATGATGTGGGGATGATTGAACAGTGTCTGTCTTAAAACACTTAACAATCTGCTGAATTTTATCCTAACAGCCACAGGTTCCATCTTTGCTTATAAGACTAACCTTTTAATTCAACAAATTAAAGCTCCAATCAGCAAAACACTGAACACACTGAAATATCTGTGTGAGTGGTTCAGCTGAGTTCACTGGTAGTTTATTACTCCACTGTGACTACTGGTGTAACTAAAATTAAGCAAGCGTTTTTTTGGTCCAGATCCTAGGCACACTGACTCCATTGTGTACTTTGATACCAAGTTCCAGAAACAAATGCTAAACTCTGCAAAGCAAACACATTTTCATGGCAAACTGCATTGTCCTACTGCTTCACAGTCACTAAAAAGACAAAAAAGACTAAACAGAAGAATCCACCTGCTTATATATATAATTACATTTGTAACCTCTAAGGAGGAGTGCTGTTACTCAACCAGCTCACTGCACACATTGTTCTTCTGGGCAGGTGACAGACTGTGATTTACTAAAGCAAATAGTCCCAAGACAGTTATCAGACTCAAAGCCCGAGACAGACTTTCTGATTCTGGCCTCATCTACAACACTCTGAAAAATGACATTAATAAGAACAAAAATGTTATCATACAATGTGACTCAGGTACCTGGCAACATATTATGAACAGGTGTGGCAATGTTAATATCCTGGAGGTGTTTCAGTGTCTCAGTGTGGAACAGGCGAAGCGTAGATCCAGATGTGAAGGCAATCCAGATTCCCACTCCAGCAACAGCCATGTGAGAGATTACCATCCCTTCCTCTTGATGGGCTTCAAAATGGCTCTGTAAGAAAAACAAGGACTCTGTAGGGAGATCCAACTGAACATCATTCAATCTTCCGTATCAGCTCTCCAGTGTAGGCACTGTGTATCTGTCCTCCATGTCAAGGACAAAGCTAGCTTCCTCTGCTTTGCTCACGTTCTGACCGCTGCAGGTGATGTGTTAATTTTCCTTTTATTTGAAAATATGCTATCAGTAGTAAGGAAGGATTCTCAGCTCTTGAGCCAAAGTTCTACCTAACAACAGAGTAACTTCACAGTAAGTTAGACATTATATTTATTAGAAATACTGCATGGCAGGGGCTGGCAAGCCCATAACAGCTCAGACTTACAAGGATTTTGTATTTCTTTATTGATACTTCTTCAGGAAAACTACCACAGATGAGGCTCCTGGGAGTGGGCAGATTTTTTTCCCAATATGTTACTTTGGAACAACAGCAGAACTTATCTTTAAACATTAAAAAATATTTTTCTTGTGTTTTGTTAGGAGGTTTATTCAGAACAAGGATAATAGAATCAAGGAAAAAATAACCTTTAGAAAGTAGAGTGTTTCTGAATATAAATACACAATTATTTGCTCAACTACATACATATGAATCTTAATACTGCGGGTTGCTTTTTGACTCATAGAGACTTCTGAATTTCACAAGTATTAGCTATTTTGTTTTCGTGTCCTTCAAAATATTGATGCTTCTCATTAGAAAGATCAAAATCCTCCTTCTGAAGATAATAATACAAGACTTTGAGGAAAAAACAACTTTTTCCTTCATCTAGTGCCTTCAGTTATAACTTCTGCATGGCTCCAGGGAGGCCAAAACCTCTCTACATGACCCTGTTAACGTGCAAGACAAAGCTGTAGTAAAGTTCTTTAATCATTAACAAGAAGCAGGGATATTTTTTTTACAGTTTTGTCTTGTAAGTGAACTGTCGCTAAAGTTAAAGACAGCCTTTTAATGTTGTGCCAGCTATTATCAAATACAGAGAGCTATTCTGATAAACATAAAACTTGCTTGGCTAAATAAATGACAAACTGCTCCTTAGATCTCTTTCTCAGGGATATGGAAAGAAATACCTGCTCTATTATTCACATGATGTATTATATACTCTTAATTATATTTGCAGATAAAATGCAAAAGTACCCCCTTCCCTCTAGTAAAAGTACACTTACATTTTCCACGCATTACAATTAAGAGTTAAATTTTGGTCATCTTGCATCAAAAACTAAATTCCATGTTTCTCAGGATAAGCTCTTAGCCTAAGATAGTTATGTTTTGAATATATTAGGGTTATAGATATATTGTTCAAATTCTCCATCCAAATTCAACAGTCTAAGATCAGAGATACAGTATAGATGTTTAAGCTTTCACAAAGTGTAACTTGTGGTATTATACTTAGTAGGGATTTAATTTTCTTTTCATGGTTTATTACTCCATAAATTAGTATTTCCCACTGAGAAACTGGCTGTTTAAAAATAAGGGGAATTTTTTTTTCTTTTCATTTCTTAACACTATTCTTCAAACTTTCAGTTTTTAGTAAACAAACAGAGAAGTTTATCTTCAGTTATTAGGCAGGGGTTCAGTTTTTGAGTGTTACTGTATTACCTTTTGATTCTTCGAATATCAACACTGCAGAATGCAAGGTAAACACCTCTGGCAGGCACACTTATATTCACTGTTTTCCTCAAGTAACTTCCATTAATTCTCTATCAAATTATATACACAATTTATTAAAAGAAGAATTCATCCATTAACAACATCTTTCAAAGCCAGAGACAGCCCTTATGACTAAATTTCCTGGTATTCTCATCATGCATGTTTCATTGCAAAAAGGATTTTAAAAGAGTAACTTCTTTTTACAGACACATACATCCCTACACTGATGACCAACTGGCTTTTGAAAACTTCTCAGGGACAGATCCAAGGCTGCTGAAGTGAACCTGACCAGCAACTCCCACTCTTTGAAATCAGGAGAAAAATGACGCAGATCGTAAGAAATGAATTTTCTCTGGAGCGGTCTGGCTGCAGCTGACAATTCTGTTGGTACCACTGTAAACAACTTGTACATGCATTTTTGTCACATTCCATTTTTACCAGCCAACTCATTATACTCCCACTTAGTCTGTCCTGCCGTTTGTACAGCTGTCTGCTGCAACACGTAGACACATTTAAAGTAAACCTGTAATACTGTCAGCACCACAAGAAGCATGTATAAAGAACTATTCTCGTTCAAAGGGTCTTCTAACATGGAGCAGGATCATACCTCAAACCTGTATGTTCTTTTACAAACGTGTAAGCTCTTGGATAGAGGGTGGCTTTGACATCTGTTTCAATTACATCTGAAAACCAATAGCTGGCCTTTTCCTGCAGTTATTTTTTTTCTTCTCAGAACAAGAAATACAGGTACAAAGGGACAAAAATGTCTTATTCCTTTTGTTATAAAAAACAAAACAAAACAAAAACAAACCTGAGCTTAATTTTACTTTTTTAGGTTTCATGCCTACATTCCTCTCTATTCAGAGCCCAGCTTTTTTCCCCTCAGGCTCTCATTCAAACTCTATAGCAACATGAGAGCTGCAGAAGACATTCTGGATGCTGTAGCCCGCCTGCCCAGCAGCACAGCCCGACACAGCTCACTACTGTTCCTGCAGCACAGGGCATAGCTGGAGTCTTTCTTTTGAGGGGCTGCTCGCTTGCAGAGCGATGCATAATGGGTATCATTGTCCACAAAGTAAAACAAATGACTTTACTACTTTGAAGAAGTTACAGTACTCAGGCAACATACACTCACGGATAGGGATTTTAATTTGTTTTGTTTATTCAGCTGAACATTTCAGAGTAACTAGTGTATAGTTAGCCAAGTTTTAAAAACAAGACAAAACAAACGAGGATGGAATGCCATTCAATTGGTGACTTTATTCTGTTAAATACTCTGGCATTTTTCGTTGTTTTTAAACAAACACATAGTGCTTTTGCAGAGCATAAGGGTCTATGGGCACAGAGACCACCATGGGATCAAGGTCTATACCCAACAGCAATACAACTGTCAGACCTAGGGTCAAGACTAAGGACAAATTTATTCTTCACGGAAAGAGTATCAAAGTTTGTAATTAATATATAACAGCAAGTGATGCATTTCTCACATGTCCCTTGCCAAGGAGCTTGAGGCATTGTGCCAGTTCAGGGCTCTATGCCAGTAAAAGATATTTCCTAAAACATTCTATTACAGTAACACATCATTAAAACAAGTGAATTGAGAGTCTTATCCATATCAGAGGGGGAAAAAAAAGGCAGGGGAAGTGAATAACATCCAAACCCAATATATAGGATGCCAAACCTGCTCATTTACTAATAATTGTTTTTTAAAAAGCTTAAATAAATCTCTTAGAAAAGCAAGGAGGCATGAAATTACATTGTTCTCAAAGACAATGTACTTGGCATTTAGCGAATGCACAGACAGTTAAATATGAGCTACCTATGAAGCAGGGAGTGCCTCACAAGGACTAAGTTTACAGAACCGTCTCGAACACTCTCATGGGCTCACATACCTATTGGCCTTAAATATTGAGTCAGATGCCTTTATAGATAACATGTATGCCACAGAGCACATAATATGTAGGCATGGCAGTAGAAAGCAATGGATGGACAAGCAGCTGTAATTTGAAGTATATGGAGATAGAAAGGAGTTCAGCAAAAAGGGAAGAACAACAGTTGAGCCCTGTGCAACACCTGGACTCCTGTTGATAGAGCAAAGATTAATGTTATGCAAAAAGTCTTGAGTCAAAACATTACTACTAACTGAACAAGAGAGGATACAGAGGGAGAACAAACATTTCCTTGCTGCTGTTTCTCTTCATACAGCAAAAATTCTGCTCTGCACAGTAAGGAAGAGGTAGCTCAGATGTATTCAGCTGCTGATAGGCAGAGTCTAAATTGCCTCATGTATAATATAATATTGAAACAACATATTGCCAACGAACATGGTATGCACATCATCGCAGATCACTTTTGGAAATAAAAACCCAGGCAGTGATCAAAACAAGTCAGGTAACTGAGCAGGTAGCAATAGTGAAAACATTAGTGAGCTGTTTAGTCTGGTGAGACGACAAAAACAAGATCAGTACTTGTGTATGTCTTAGGACCAGTAAAGAGATTAACAGAAAATTGTAATTTGTTCACAGTTCTATGATGAAGACTACGTGCTATGGCATGGATATTGTGTGGAATAAAAAAATATGACTTTCAGCCAGTCATACAAAAAATTATCAGTCTTGAATAAAGTTAACTGTGTTGAGAAAACATTATTCAACCCATATGCACCACTTCCAGTCGCACCAGTTCTTATATGTTGTTTGCTGCAGTCATACAAAAAATTATCAGTCTTGAATAAAATTAACTGTGTTGAGAAAACGTTATTCAACCCATATGCACCACTTCCAGTTGCACCAGTTCTTATATGTTGTTTGCTGAAGCATTCATTGCCTGTATATTAATTATAGCTATAAAAGTCAGTTTTCAGAGCTCAATAATCTGAGCTCTGAATGCAATGGAAAGGTTAGTTTACAAAGCACTCTGGAAATTAAAAGCCTCCTGTGATGCTTTTGTATGAAAAATTGTAGTACCAGCTGAAAAATGAAACTACCACATTGATATTGACAGAATATTTGCTATTTTATCCCTCTGAACTTCTGCTTTCAATACTGCGAACCATCATTCTATATCGTATTTTGATAGAGTGAAGCTTTACACATCCTTTAATCCTCAAAGCTTGTCTAACTCTGGTTTTCTTCTCCTGTGCCAAAACAGCACAGCATAGCCCAAACTGCAGCCACACCATCTGATTTAGGAAGAGCTCTGTGATAGAATTAGGCCAGAAATGACAGACTTATTTACAGAGATCTGGCTGTATATAACCAACCTCACACAGGAACAATCTGGCTGTGATCTCTTATTGTTGCTACATATTTCTTGGTGAGAATCAGAGAGATTCATCATCAAAGTCTGTAGGACAGTAACCAGGTGTCCCAGAGGTGACCCTGTTCCTTCAATTAAGTTAACAAAAGACCATTTCCAAGCACCTATCCAAATCACTCTTCCAGAATCTTTCCCTCATCATACCAATCAAACTATCAAGGAAAGAAGTCTTAAAGAAAAACAAAGTAGGGAAATATATGATCCAAGCACCTACTTGGATGAAACATATCACCCAGAAAGCACAGATAAAGACAAGAGGAAATTTGAATGTTCCCGATTTCCCCACAAACACATGACAATGACTCACAGAATCAATTGTACCAAACAGACAATTGTTGGGAGAAAACACGATCATCAATGAAACAAAAAAGCAGCAACAAAGCACACAAAGAAGGCGGCTGTGAGCTCATCAGGACTCCTGTTTGAAAGGACTTCATGGCTGTAAACATCATGCAACCCAGTGTAACTGTATTGTAGGTTGAAGGAAAGGCTTAATTCCTAACCTTTCATCAGCTCTAAACTTTAGACTACTAAGACATTCTTTTGATGGAGGCTGCAATTTTGACAGAAATGAGGGCTTAACGCTTTCTGGAAAACGTGGTCACAAATATGAGCTTGAATCCTTAACACTCTCCTCTCCTTCCAGAAAAGCTGACTTTTGTATGATAATTAATCAGAAAATGTCCTTATGCAAAGCAAATTTTTGTAGTCCACTGAGAAGCAGTGTAAGAAATCTCTGAAGAAATATATTATGAAATCATCACAAGGTACAAGTAAAATATAACTATGTAGAGGCAGTCTTTTAATTAAACCTTCTTCTGGAATTAACAGGCAATTCCTACAGGCACCCACATCTCCGCTGCCTTTCCTCAGATCTCACTTTTAAGCAAACCTCTTGCCATAAGTACTCTGAGTTCCAAGCACCTTATGGACACTGGGGGAAAATGGAAGCAAACCTAAGTCTTATGAGACATCAGCAGAGAACATCATGGCAGAATTTCAAACTGTGGGAAGTGGGATTTAACAGAACAGAAACCATATTTCATTAAAAGCTTCCTGAATTATGAAGCTTCTTAAACAGATTTTACTGTTTAAAATTTCACCACCTGTAAGCTGTAGCACAGTATGTGAGCGATGCTTTTAAAAGTGTTTACCTCTATGGAATGTGTCACAGTGCTGATTATAAAAATTTGTCCACCACATGCTGCCCAAATAGTCTCCTCCATCACAAGCAGACTTCTGACAGGCAGAACCCCCAGTTTAACTATCTTCTGAGGCTCTGTGTTCCACGTTCCATCTTCAATAAAAAAAGAAGAAGAAAGGTTATACATAACAAAATGGTAGTCTTTGTTTTAAAACAGTTTTGAAAACACTATCTCTCAAGCCTACTGCTCGAACCTCTGCAAGTTGCAACTTCAAGCCACACTGTGATTTACCTATGTTTAATTTTAGCTACCATGGAAAGTTTGTAAGGGTAACACAACATCGGGGGGGGGGGGGAACAAAACCAAACAATCATGTATTTGTTAACCAAACAAATTTTATTTGGATTAATTGACAAACGAGGCATTCCTCATTGCTCTTCTGATACAACTGCTTCCCTTTCCAGAGGAAATAGAGTCAGAAAGCTATGGTTGATACAATTTTTTCCAACACAGAAGGAGCTTACAACTGACCTCTTTCAAGACGAATCAACTTCCAACTTGTCAACTAGGACAGAATCATCTTTCATGTGAAAAGTAGTCAGCAAGATTTTTACTGTAGGTTCTAATGAGTGCAGATGATTCTCTAAGAGCACGTTGATGGAATGGACTTCCTGTCACTAGATGCCTCATTTAAAAAGGAATTGTTTTAGAAAGGAAATTAAAACTATACTTGTGCCATATCTTTACTCTTTCTATTTTCTCCCCCAACTACAATCCACACTGTTTTCTGTGGACTGCATTTCACAGATCCAAATTACATTATGCACATGTATGTGGCACAATCAATTATTCAGAGACCTTATGATACAAACTGCATGCTGCCACTTAACTGCTCTGGTCACTGTCACTTGCCATCTCTTTGAAGCAAGGATTAGCAGATTATTTCTCTCCAAATTTAAGAGCTAGCAACATGAGGCTTCTTGAAATAGTTGTAGTTCTGCCTTTTCTACATACAATTTGACATACTAAATATCTCAGTAATAATTTTAATACTTTTCTATTAATTTATTTCTATTTTAAGTGTTCATTGAACATAAAGTCTCAAAGATTGCATTTCTATCCATTATGCTTTAGTAATAGCATCAAAATCTGTTAAAGTATCTGCCTGTAGCTTGAGGTAAAATATGTCAAAAAGGCCCCATTTCTTCACTTTAAAACCTCCTTCCTGCATAAGCTGCAGAAAAGTTGTCTGCTTTACTGATGCCAGTTTCAACTCAGTATCCACTTAACATTTTGATTGATGAGACCAAGGTGAACACATCTTTAGGCAAACACTTAAGTACAACTTTTATTTCTTTTTCCCCCAATAACAAGTGCACCTTTTATTATCTGCTTAGGTAAAGGGGAATGAAATTTCCTGCTTCACAATAACAACTGAACAACAATAATGAGAAGCCTCAGCTCTGGAGTACTTCTCATTGCTTCTGCCATCTGCATGACACAACCTTCGCTGAGTCATTCTCAGGATGTGGCTCTCTTCCGAAAGCATTTTTGTAAAACTGACATTTAGTTTCAGGCTGTCAAAATAATTTTCATGATTTTAGTTTGCAAGTGAGAAGAGTGTTTCCAGTTACCAGCCTGCAAACTCTCCCAGGATGTCAAAGTCACTCCGTGTTCTTCGTGACTCATAAGTACCATTAGTAATAAAGAAACTTCTAGAAAAGTTTTCATTTGCTATCAACCACATTATCTTCCAATTAATTTCTTAAGCGAAGGCTGCTTTAGCCACTGTAGGCAGTTCAGTGCAAAGCCTTCAGAGAGCAGAGCTCCACACGTGTGTGCATCCTGACTTCTGCTGTGTAAGTTACGCTGACTGCAGAAGTCGTAACAACATCCACTGCATAGCATCCTCGTGTTTCCTTTTTAGGTATAAAACTAGCATCATTCTAGCGAATTCTTACTGTCTCTTCTGAAGGATAAAGACTATGAATTTCGGAAAAGAGTAGATATGCTAAGCAAGAAGCTATCTTTTCTTCTGTAGTTGTATCTGCACACTGACCAACACATTAATGTACAGACAGAACAGATCGCTGAATTCAATGCTTTTTCTCTTGAATACAGTCCAGCTGTACATGAATCTATACATAAAGCATGGCTGATCCTGAAATGACAGGTCAATAGGGATTTTTAGGATCTCAACTGTGGACTTGGATTTAAATATTGTTTAAATTTCATTTCAAGCATCTAAGTTTTTTGTTTTTTTTTTTTAACCAGGATCTTTATGCCCTCAACTTCCACGCAGCTCCTCAGACAGCGATGCATTAAGCCATGTTATTAATTTTGATCAACTTATTTAAAATTATCATCTAGTATTTGTAATAGTTTTGAGTGAAAGGGAAGATTAGTACTGGTGTCAGGTGGATGTCGATTGCAAAATAAAAATTCTAAAGCAACTTATTGCAAGCAAGATAAGAAGATGAGTTCAATATTACCAACGTTACAAATATTACCAGTGCTATGAATATCTGATTCAACAAATATGCAGCTCAAAAGTCACTTCTCACAAAACCATTTTCTGTTGGTGCTGTTAGCACAGCACTTAACAATCCAGTTAGCTTTAAGAGTTCGGTGGGATTGGACATACGAAACAGGTGAGATAGAGACCCGATGTCTTTCACATTACCATGACTTCATGCAAAGAAACTGCAATCCCACTGGATATATCAGTCCAGGACAAACCCAAAGCTATCACTCTACCCAGACACTCTAGCCATGTGATAAGGCTATTCTGTAGTGCTTTTTTATTTCTTCCTGCAAGCATTGCTGTCTTCCAGATCAGTCAGCATCTGAGACAGATGAGGGGGGAGACTCTCTAGTCTTGCAATTAGGGCAGTAATTAAATGATGGGTCAGCTGTGTTCTGGTTCCTGCCTCAGTGAATGCTTAATTAATTCTGCAAAGTGGGAATGGCACCAGGAGGAGAAATGAAGCACTGTGTATCTCTCTCCTCTTATTTTGTGGCAGCTAGGGAAATCTCTTGAGAGTTGGAAGCATGGGACAAATCCTCTCAAGCAAGGGAAGGGATTAAGCCTGGTAATCCAACATACTTCTGTGAATGCTTTAACCACAGGCCGCTGGCTAAAAGCAAAATCACAACTTCATTTTGCTGACCAAGAATTTAACGCCCATTCCCAAAATTACTTAGCCAGTCTATGTCTAGTTCACAAGTTGTTTCAAGACTATCAAGATCAGACTTTTAAGAAAACATAATACTCTCTCTGCCTCTCTCTCCAGATCTCAGCAGACCCTATTCAATACCTGCCCTGCACAGACTTCAGGTTTTATGTTGGCTATTATCTGTCTGATCCAAAGTTTATTGCTTCTAAAATCTAAGTGACAAGAAGTATTACCTCTATTCTACTTGTGTAAACACCTGCTGTTTCAAGACATACTTATGTAAGCAGGTCCAACTACTGTCACTTTCCATGTATTTAAAATCAGGCACAGCACTTGCAAAAGATATGAAATGGCTCATTTGATGTTATAAATCCTTGGTTAGTTACTGATTTATTAAATTGATTTTTTCCTAAGAAAAAAGAAAAGAAGCAAGAAATAGTAGCTGGGACAAAACCTTTGCCAAAAAAATCTCAAGGCATATGATAGGACAAAGCCAGTGCAAGGAGCCCAGTAAACTATTTTCTGAAAAGCAGGAATTGAGCAAAAGAAAAATAAGTAGTGGAGATCTATGTAATGCAGCTCACGGAGACCTGGCTGGAGAATACCTATAGGAGCGCCCACAGAAGCGTGGCTTGTCTTAAAACTCTGTTCAATCACTGCCTTGTTTCTGTTCTCTAAATAAACACTGGTTTAGTTTTAGGAAGATGTTATGGTCATTGTTGTCTCTAGAATGCTGAAAAGCCACAGACAATAAAGTCGTCTTCTAGCTGTGAGGTAAGCATCTAGATACTGAATGAAACGTAATATGCAGCACGTATATCCTACAACCAGAGGCTAGTCAGTACATGGAAAAATCAGTTATCTGCACTCTGACCTAATACCAGATCAAAGCCTGACACCTGTGGAATCAGGAAGGAAACAGTGGGAGAAGAGATGGGGGTTTCCTTCTGCTTTGTGAGAAAAGTCCATACAAGTATTAACAACACAAAGTTTACTGTATTTGCAAGTTTTAGTTGACTCAAGATCTTAAACTGACCACATCAAATCAGGTACAAATTCTTCCTATAGACACCCAACGCCTAGTATACACGACAAGACAGTCTCTGGCAGTTGCTATAACATCACTGAAATAGAATTCAGATAGGCATCTATATGAATTACAGGTACAGCTATTTGGACGAATGAGATGTGTCTAGAAAATCTGAGAACAGGGCCAAATATAAAAAAAAAATCTAGGAGCTTCTAGAAATAAGATGTCATAACTTCTGATATTTACATGTTAAATTAATATTTAAAACATGAGAACATAATTTTTAAGCACTATTGTGTCTATGCACTAATAGATCTGTGTTATGCCACTATTTGTAATACCCTCTTTAAGTTCTACTTCTTCAATAGTTACATGCCACAGGTATCTTACGCTCATAAAATATTTCAAAGACTTTAATGTATAAAAACATTATTCCCATTAGTGCATTTTATTATCAGTCTCATGATTTTTATGAATGTTAGAAAATCAGTTATTCTTCTATTCACGCAAATTTAATCAGATAGGAAAATTTTTAAAACAATATTCATTTTATAGGGCAGAATGTTGGTTGGTTTATCTTTTTGTGGTTTGTTTCCATAAAAATCAATGATGTAAATTTAATATTATTTTACAATAATTTATAGAAATAAGTTTCTTCTTATTATTTAATTTATAAATAATGTATTAATATTTAGTATTTTTACTAATTAAAATTTTTTAGTGCTTTCAAGACTTCATACAAGAACCTAATAAAATATGTTTATTTCCTCAGAAAGTCTTTTAAAATTTTGTAGTAGTTTTCCCTTCCTTTACACTTTCAGTCGAGCTGAACTGAACATGCTTTTTTGTTGGTAGCTTCCTCTCTTGCTTAGCAGCACTATTGAGGATTTCAACAGAGCTGCCAACATTGCCCTGGGAACAGCGGTTGTTGGTTAATTTGTGCAGTGGAGCACAAACATTTTTTCCAGGACATGGTACACAAAACAGCACTGTTGAGCAGTAAGATGGCAGCTACAGAAGTAAAAACTTTATCACGTTTCTTATCACTTGGAAATAAGCTGAGAGACTGAGGTCTGCTCTTACAAACAAGGTGTAACAAGGAATGTCCTGTGCTACACATGCACATAGTAATTTTTTCCTACATATACAACAAATTCTTCATGTTAAATAGCTGATAGAGGTTTGTCTAAAATTATACAGAGGGATGGCGCTGGAAGTCCCAGCAGGAGATATGCAAATAAGACTGACAGCACTGTCAACGTATTTCTAGTAACAAGCATTGGGTTAACAGTGATAACAGTCAAGACAACAGTATTTATTCCTTTTTGAATATCACTGCTTTAGTCCTCTCCCTAACAGCTTAATACCATCCCCTACTTTTCATAGCAATATGTCTCACCACATCTACTTTATGTGACAACCACACTCTTCAGACACGCTGGAGCAGTGTGAGGAACCACCCAAGCTCTAAAGTTTGACATCAGTGCTTGACATTCCACATATTCCTCCTTTGCTGCATTTGTCAAAGCACACAATTGTCTTGCCAAATTGATCAAGGTATCTCACTAACAAACTGACCTGCTATCCCTTCACTGTTGTAACTGTTTCCCCTTACTTTTACATTTTCTTTCAGTTTTGGCCTTTTTCTTGATCTTAGTCCTCTGAAAATGATCACTGATTGGTTAGTGTCACGAGACCTCTGCAGGCAGGTAAGTCATCAAAAGTCTTGACCACCTTCAGAGCTGCCAAAGTTTTTACCACTGAAGTCTCTCTGAAGAATGTATACTTGTGTTCTGTGCATGGCCAGAATTGCCCCAGCTGTTGTTCTTGTTTCACATTCAATTGCAATCCTCAAAGCCAAGCTTTCCCTTCCTTTCATAAATCTCAGGGTTAGAACCTTGCAATGTACACCTACAGGAACAGGCTCTGCAAAAACCTGCTAGAAAATGCAGCTTTCATTAAAAGAGGCTTCCTCTTGTGGGTGTGTGTGCTCATTTCTCTCTATGGCAAAAGAAGATTCACATTACTATTTTCGGGCTTCCAGAGGAGAACTCTAACCACCCAGATGAGGGCCACCCAGTGTGGCAATGGCAGCACTGCCAGCCCCTTCTTCATGTTAAAGCTTAGTTACTCTTTAAAAAAAGAATTAAAGGCTGGGTGAGAGGCAAAAGAGCAAAAGGATATGCATTAAATAATCATTCGATAAAATAGAGATCTCTTCAGCTGACAGCCCAGTGCCTTAGCCATCAGTACAGCATATGAGAAATTGCATGTCCCGTTTCTCCTACTCTGGGATGAGGCATGATTCATCCTCAGCTTAAGAAACTGATTGCAGGTGTAAGCTCTGCACTGTGAATCACACATGGCACTTCTCTAGCTGAGCAGCACCTGGGAGTAGAATGACATTAAGAAATGCCTTGTTTCAATTTCTTACTGGTTTGTTTGGACACTTCTCTACTCACAGAGTCACAGAACAGTTTGAGGTTGGAAAGGACCTCTAGAGGTCATCTGGTCCAACCTTTACGCTCAAGCAGTCACCAAGTGCTGGCTGCCCAGGACCATGCCCAGATGGCTTTTGAGTATCTCCAAAGATGGAAACTCCATCACCTCTCTGGGTGACCTGCGCCACTGCTTGATCATCCTCATAGTAAAAAAGTGTTTCCTAATGTTCAGAGGGAATCTCCTATGTTCAGTTTGTGTCCATTACCTCTGGTCCTGTCACTGGGCACCACTGAAAAGAGCCTGGCTCCATCCTCTTTTTGCCCTTCCTTCAGGTGTTTATGGACATTGATGAGATCCTCCTGAGCCTTCTTTTCTCCAGGCTGAACAGTTCCAGCTCTCTCAGCCTTTCTGCATAGGAGAGATGGTCCAGTCCTTTCCATAATCTGAATGGCCCTGTGCTGGACTCTCTCCAGTATGTCCATGTCTCTCTAATACTGAGGAGCCTAGAAACTGGACCCAACACTCCAAGTGTGGCCTCACCAGTGCTGAGCAGAGGGGAAGGATCACTGAGCATGCTGAGTGCCATGAATTTAATTCCAGGGGTGAGCATGCACATGAGTGAGAGGCTACACAGAGCAATCATGTGCCAAAAGGATAGCCACCACAATCAAAGCAGCATCTTTTGTGTGCATTTATTCTCTCCCCATCTTAACCAAACTCTTTCTGAAACTATTAACACATTAATTCTTCTTCTCTTTGCTTCTTTCTGAAACTATTAACACATTAATTCTTCTCTTTGCTGCAATCATTCTGAGTTTTTATTTTATTTTTCCTGTTTCTCTTCATACTCTTTACAGGACTTTATGGAAAGGAAATGTATATCAATGTGTAGAAGAAAGGAAGTAGCTGGAACTGACTACAGTGTATCAGGAACAAAACACCTATATTATATAAAGGTTGTGATTTCCCTTTCCTAAGATACTTTTGTGAATGGAAGTCAAACACGTGCTGACCTTTTTTGCTATTACATCACTCAGAAAACACATCTGCTGGACAGTCTGCAATCATCACAAAGGGGTTTTGTTATGTTTTTAAACAAAGACAATACAACCTACTTTCCCCTTAAGCTCATCTAGAAGTGTTGTGCCTGGAAATATTCCTACTAATTCAGCTTGAGGCAAACAATAAATATACCATATTTCAGACTGATAACTGTGCAAAAGTTAATAGCACTGTAAACAAGTTCCCAACACATAAAGGTGTCAGAAACTTTACAACCCGCATCACTACCATTCCCATATAAAACAGCACTCAATGCATTAGCAGCTTTACAGTTCCCCAAACTAGTCTTCTTACCCACTTAAAATTAAGTATTATTGAGGATAATTATCAGAGCTCCTATTTTTAGAATTAACATATTAGCTGACCTACATCCTAGTCTTTTTGTGACATTTTCATAGGTCACCATGTTAGATCACGTTTAAGAACTGAGTAGATTTTATGGCATTAGTGCCTCATTGACTTTGCTTTTAATTATGTTCAAATATATTTAGACTTAAGTACTTTTTAACTCACAAGTGAAAATACACAGATATAGAGGCGTCTCAGTAAAACATGACTACCCTCCATAAAGGAAGTCATTGCACTGTGCACCTTCGGCTCTGCCACTAACATGGCATGTGTTCCTCGGTTTACTACACATAATACTTATTTTCCATTTTAAATTACTTCAAGACAAGATTTTCTGAAGTCAGAGAGCACTCTGGATGCTGTCAATATGACAAAGTTCTCTTGTGAAGAAAGTCAAAAGAGAGCACTTGCTGTCTGTAAACAAGCTGGATATTGATATGCATACAGCCATCTGAAAACAACAGGAGAAATTAAAACTATTTGGGTACTGAAAACCAAATGACAGAAGTCATGAGTCTTTGACTACACTAAAGGCATTAAGCCTCAGTGACTGAATTGATCCCACTACACTTTCTGCCCAGAGAGGAAGACACAAGGATCACAACTCTAAGAGAGATTGCAAGGTGGATTCTCACCCTAGAAGAAAGATCACCCCTTTTCATTCATGCAGTCCCACAACAGGGCGCACAGCCAATTTTATCTGTGCATCCCATAGCATTTGTCCTTCTCAGGCTTCAAATCAAGATGCCTCGTAATGCAGTGACCATATTTCACATTCACTTTTAAATCTTTCCTTAATCTCCTTTATGCTGAGAGATCAAAACCCAAGTTGAAGTGTATGGCTGGAAAGTAACCCCTTCTGTAGAACAGAAGGCAATCCTGATGAACTGCACAAAGCTCTTCAGAGGCTGCATTCCCTCTCCCTCCCGTTTCACCGCTTGGATTCCTTTGTTTGGTAAAATAGGTCAGTGCTCATAAAAACAGCCCTCCAGGGCTGACTGCCTCACATGACCACAGCAGTCAACTATAAGGAATACGAACACTAACATGGGAGCAGCTGATTCACACAACTTTCACGAGGCATGGAGGACTGAAATAACACACACAGACCAAACTGTAAGGAAAGGGACTACACTATGAGTCAGAAAAACATGAATGTGTATTTCCCATCTCAGAGCTTCAATCATCCTGAAATAGACTGCGACAGGCTCTATGAATATCTAAGCTGCACAAAACTGGTGTCTTCAGGGGAAAATAAATAGGGGACCTATAAGAAAGATGGGGACAAACATTTTAGCGGGGCCTGTAGCAATAGGACAAGAGGAAACGGTTGTAAACTAAAAGAGGGTAGATTTAGACTAGATACAAGGAAGACATTTTTACCATGAGGGTGGTGAAACACTGGCACAGGTTGCCCAGAGAAGTAGTAGAAACCCCATCCCTGGACACATTCAAGATCAGACTGGAGGGGCTTTGAGCAACCTGATCTAGTTGAAGATGTCCCTGCTTACTGCAAAGTGGTTGGAGTAGATGACCTTTAAAAGTCTCTTCCAACCCAAACCATTCTGTAGTTGTAAACAGGACACTAAGATCCTGGTCAACACAACCTAACTTCCAGCTCATAACATAATTCAGTCTGGTTAACAGCTCTGTCCTGTCCTTAACAGCCTCTGTAGATATGCAACCCATCCATCCTTTCTTACCTATACTGGCAAGGGTGCCACTCCTGTTTTTGAAGTGATCTTCCCTGGAAGAAGTTGAGTGACAGCAATTTCAGTCTTAAAATAGCTTAAATGCACCAATCCCTTTCAGAGAAGACAACAGATTCACTTTACTACCCCACCCAGGTACATACAGAAATTGAAATATAAAAAATGATGTTATGAGACTAGGACCAAGGCCTCACTCCTGTGCCTCCAAAACAAACAAAAAAAAAATTGCTATTCAGTGGGAAAAAAAACACATTTTTCTAAAGGGAAGTGAAATCTAACATCTGGCTTCAGATCAGAGACAACAGCTCAACAGGAAACCCATTGGGTTGAAGATGACAACTGGTGAAAGGAAATCTCTTTCCCAAAGCTTTTTTCAGATTTTTTGTTGCTAGGAAAAAAAAAAAAAAAGTATCCTGTATCTTTCCCAAACTAAGTCTTTGTACGATCTACCACTGGACATATAATTTGCTGCAAGATTCAAGATACTGAGCTTAGCTCCTCAGTTAGAGACTGGCAGGATATAGTAGCTGAGATATAGTGCCACACAAACGCAGCCCCACTGTTTAAAGGGCCTCCTCATTAGCGAACTATGACAACTATTGTTATGAAGCTCACACTAGTACAGTACACCAGATTTCTGCTTGCTCTGCACTTTGCAAGGTTAGGTGTCTCTGTGCTAACATCTCACTTAAAAACTCAGGTTTCAAACTTTGATTAAAGCCTTGTTGATTTTGAACTGAATTAACCATATATGTATGCAGTACTGCAGGAAAGCTAGTGAGATGTACTGGAAGTACACAGACAAGCACCCAAACCAGCTCTGGAGAAGACAGTTCTGGTTCAGAATTATTACCTTGGATTCTCCTTTAATCAAATTATTTTAGCCAATTACTTAACTAGATACAAACCAACCAACTGTGATGCTAACGGGAGGAGTCCTACTGTGAAATACTACATGAGCTGTACACATAGGAAAGACTTCTACCTGTGCAGTAAAAATTGAGTTGTCATTTCAAATGAGATATACAGGAATCTCTGACAATAGGGAATTTTTGTTTTTCATAAAAACCAATACTGAGTAGTCAAGTAGAATTAGCATTGTGCTGTGTAAAATACAGTATACTGCCTGTTATCACATAAAATTCTGGACCTTAAAGTTTAAGCTAAGGGGCACAAATCAGTTTTCATATGTATCGTATGGGAAAAGTGGGAACAGTATCAAAGTTTCTATTATTCTTCAAGAAAAGAAAACATTTTCAGAGGTACTGAAAAGCATATTAACCTTAGTTCAGCATTTTTACAGAGAATTTTCAGAAACTATAATAGTGGAAAACTACTTCTGCCAAAATACACTGACATGCAAGTTCCTCAGGATGTTATCAAATCATATCACTATGTTACCTTCTGCTTTTGTGTAGATTGAGATGTTTCCATTTACCAAGCCAGCAAACAAGTACTGAGACATATATGTTAAGCTCATAACAGTTGATTTTTCAGGAGTGAAGAAGTGTTGAAGTCGCATTTTCTTTGAGCCTTGGCAACTTTTGTAAATAGAAATGCTATAAAAAGAAGCAAGAAAAAATAAACCTCTGAAATTATGTTTTAATTATCCTTATTAGAATATGCACAAAAAAAGTTTAGAATAAAATAATGGAGGGGGTGAGGGGGTGGGAATTTCTTCTTCCATTCATAGGAAGATGAGTATGGAAAGGAATATCTTGAGCCTCCAAAATGTCTATGTAGACAATTTGAGATATGACAACACTTTTCATATTATCTTGTCTGGAGAAACATTTATTTACCAGAGACATAATAAAAATTCTGCTCAAAGTTCTTATTACAAGTCTATCCAAAACTCTCTATTAGTTAAAAAACCCAAAAAACAGATTAAGTATTACCTGGAGAACTAGGGAAAAGAGAAAAAAACCCACTACCAAACATCAATTACACTTAAAATTCCCATCATTCCTACAGATTATTATCATGGGTATGTTAGGAATATCAAACAGTTAAATCTGGAATTAATTGCACTTCACAAGCAAAGATAATCAGCACAATTAGATGTTGGAATTTCTGGAAACATAGCATTTTCCTTGGAGAATTTTGTTCTCCTTCATTTATACTGGTTAGAAACACCTTCAAAAATCACATGTAGTTAAATACTTACACCCTCACTAGTTATAACAAGATCTGTTTGCTTACTGACCTGTAAGTTCAGAAAACATAGCTTTGTTTTTCAATATAAATCAAAGGACAACTCAGTAAGGTCATCAGTTCAAACAGAGCAAAATAATTCATGTCAACACTAAACAGTAATATTATTTATTCACATGACAAATCCTGCACAGTATCACACTGTAGAAGGTAACGGGCTCCTGTCATTCTGAAAATTTTCCAATACCTAAAGCTTATGTTACAACATTACAAAAGTAATATTTATATTTTTCAGACATGATGTATGATGAATTAATCCCCTTTCATCAAAGATACACATTATTTTAATTTCAAATAATACACAGTGTATTTTAAAAAAATGTAGAGTGTATTTTTTTCCTTGATTTAGGTGCAAAGGATAAGTTGAGGTCACTGGGAAATCACATGGATACTTTTTTAAAAAGAAAACATCTTCTTGGAAGTATCTCACACAATTTTGCTATAGAACAGTAAAAAGTAATGAATCAATCATACACGGTACACTAAAAATGAGAATCACCTTCCTTCTTCCATGCCAAGACAAATAGTAGGCACATTAGAAGCTTTTGCAAGAACATTTTCAGAGTCGAGAGTCTTATTTTGCTCTTTCAGTTTCTCATCCTCTGGTATGTAGACCATGCAGAGAATCCGTGATTCCACATTGAAGCACTCAATAACCTTGGGACTGGAACTTTGAAATGAGACTATTGCAATCTGGCCCATCTGATTGGTACAACTGCCAATCTGAATTGGAAAGAGGAAAGGAAAAAAAAAAAAGACCAAGACTCATACCTGTCTCCATGAAGATCAGCACTAACAAGAAGGAATGACTGTAATGTTAATTGAAGAGTGCATCTCAAGTTATATGTGTGAATATGAATTTTCATGCATTAAGACATAAACAGGAAAATAATTCAGCACAAATACAAGAGATTTCAAAACATTATATGCACAAAATTCTGTTGTACACTTACAAAAACAGTTCTTTCTTTTGTAAAGGAGGAATATTATGGCCTATTCTGATGTCTGACTCATCTGTATATACATAATGTAATGCAATTACAGTAAGTACCCGTGTAATATATTAGTTTAATAACCATTGTTCTAAGTTATCTCAGATTCTCTTAAAACAGATAATACAGCTGATGCCTGTCTTTTAAACAGTAACAGGTCAACAAATAAATGGTCTGTCCCAACAGAAAGAGGGATTATTAATATAATCCCTTTTGTAAACTTGCTGATACAGGATCCTAAACTTCTCCCTGATCCAGAACTAAGTATCATCAGTATGTCCACAAATCTCTACATTTTGGGGCTCTGGGAAGAGTAAAAAAAAATCTCTACCCAAGCAGAGGTAATTGTTTTTATATAGTAACTCTTATATTTATACAAAATGAAAAAACATAGCAAAGAGAAAGAAAGAACGTTTTGTGGCAGCTGAAAGATTATATTGGTATATATTTGTGATGACTGTTTACAAATAGCAAAGACAAAAAGAAATTATGCAGATCACCTTGAAAAAGACTGCTGACAAAAGCTATTTCTAACTTCTTTTAATTCACAAGTGTTTCCATAAAATTTCAGCATTGTAGTAACAAGGAAAGCTACTGAAATAATTAGTTTTTTGTTTTTTTTTTTTTAAAAGTATTGGCTATCTCACTTACTGCACTAACAAATTACACACACATAAGTGATACCCTACAGAGAACAGTTAGATCATATGGACAAAATTACTAGCTATCTTTTATACAAGACAAACAAAAAAAAGATTAAAAAATCCCCCAAATTTATTTCAGATTGCTATGTTGCTGAGAGTCACAAAACACAATGCAGAGAGACAGGAGACAATCCTATTTTTAGCTTTTAAAGATTACGCTTACCCAAAGAAAACCATGTTCCATGGCACAGGAATCGGACTCTGTTTCGCCAGACAGGTATGGTTCAGGATTATAAGCAGCACATTCAATCTTCAAACAAAGGAAAACAGCAGTTACCATATTAAAGAGACACGCCTGTTTCTGCCTAATTTAGTCTGTAATTAACTAAAGCATTTAAGGATATCAAAGAATTACAGAAGGGAAGGGGTCATTTTAGTGTGTCCAGCTTCCCATGGGCAGGGTCAGCTACACAGGTGGTGTTTGTGACACGTTCTATTCCTACTCTTACAGACATTAAAAGCCAGAAACTACAAATTCTCTGGCTGATACGCTGAAATATTTTATGATCTTTATAAGTTTTTCCAAATACCCAACCTAACGTCATCCTTGAGGCAATCATTACCCTGTTATTTCTCATCTCAGTCACCAGGTACTTCCCTTCTGCAGTGTCCTTTTACATAAGGCTGATATATGTCATGACCCAGCCTGAGTCTTCTCTTCATTAGGCTAAATTAAAATTATCACTTAATTAATTAAATTTAAACATTTTAGAAAATAATTGATCTTTTAAATTCTTATTTTTAAAGTTATTGATTATTATCACTTTTCTGGTTGGTACCTCTCCAGCAGATATATGAGCTTCATATATTTGAGTACAGAACTTTCTCACCTGAACATGCTATTCTAGCAGAGCTGTTTAGTAGCACTGCATCATGATTACCTATTCTGAAGCCTGTTTGTAAACATCCCATTGATTATTTGCTCTTTGTAACAATATTACATTCTTAACAAATCCTTAGCTTGCTGGTCTACTAAAAATTACTTTTATGGACCTTTTACTCAATCATCTCATCAATCTCTACCTGTGAAGCTCTATTTCTGCCTGAGCATACCATGTGTCTTTCTTACCGTCTGTCATTCCTTTTTTTTTTTTTCTTTTTTCCCCTCAAATTATTTCTCCAGGTGCTTTACTCATTTTGAATGCTAATGCTGTCATCCGTAATACTCCTACTCCCTCCCAACTTCATGTCATCATGTTGCTGTCAGTAAATTAATAGCCATACTAATGATTTTATCATCCAGGCCATTTAAGAAAAACTTGAAAGCTACACCAAACTAATGATCTGTATTTAAGGCCATTCCAACTCTGAAAATTATTCAAGCACCAAGGCTGTAAAAACAGGCATTTTTATAAGCAGGAATTTTTTTTTAGGAATGGATTTCTATCTTTCTTGATTTCCCCAATATCCATGACAGAGCTCCCTAAAGCTTATGTAAACACTTTAACATATATACAAGCAATTCACAACCATATAGAGAATAAAAAGGTTTCTGATGAGGTGTGAAACTACATTTTTAGACAAGATTCTCTATAATTCACACTAATGTTCTTGTCTCGGATATCAGTGTCATTGTGATTATATTGCAGCACTAGAGACAATTTGGTTAGTATTAACTTAGCCAATTTCACTATAACCTGGCAACATCACTTCCCAACAGTGAATATTTTTTTTTAAAAAAAGGCCTAACTTAAAGAGTTCTAAATTCCCAGTTCACCTAATTTTCAAAAGTGCAAAGAATTTCAGAAATCTCCCTGAAGTCAGCAGGCATCACCAAGTAATTACCAGTAGTAACAATACTGTTATGTATTTACCAAAGCAATTCACTATAAAGATAAAAGATGGAGACAGACTGATGACAAAAAGAAAAAGAGCTGTCCATGCCAGTCTTGGCATGTCTCGTTCAACACATACTGAAGCTATCTACTTGTAGTGGTGATTTACAGTAGCTGTGACAGATAAATACATCACTAATGAAAGAAAAGACAGCCTGCATGCTGGATATTTCTTGAGCTGTTTGTTAACATCTCTATGTTACTTTGCATTGTAGTCAAAACCGATTATGTTTTTCATAACCAAACCATGGTAGTTCAGCTCTCAATCTTGACAGAAGCCCTTTGCCTGGGGTGGAAACTTGCTCTGATGGAAGAAGCTGTTACAGGTTCCCTACGCCACCGAGCAGCCTGAGCAGCATGCAGAGAGATAACAAGCAGGATCGGCCAAGCAAAGGGTCTCTTCCCACCCCAGGCTGTGGCCTGACACCCAAACTGCAGAAAACCACCAATAATACTTAGATCATATTTTCCAGTAACATCAAGGACTTGGGAGCATCAGGCATGACAGCTGGGCTCACACTCACATTATCTTTAGGAGCTACAAAACTGCCAAAGTTAACCCAGAGCTCAGGTAAATACTGTCACACACTGTATTCTCCTGAGGCGACCAAGGCAAAGACCATCAGCCAACTGTACGGATTCCTTTCCTTTCAAACAAGCAGATTCTATTGTAACTTGATTACAGGAGCTGAGCCTGGGCCCTGAAGGCTCCTGGAATGGACCTACAGGACTTACAAATGCATAGATTCCAAGGAAACATAAATATTTTAAGTTTCCGCAAAAAATTAAATCAGCTTGGTTATTTCACCAGTGGTGACTTTAGGAAGTATTCAATACAGAAAAGCTGACTGTTTAAGACAAGAATGACTATGGTTGAATGGGAGACCGGAGACTTTCAGTAGACTCTGGCTACTGTAAACCGCAACTCTGCTCTGAAAACCAGTATCACAGGAATGGCTTGATTTAACACCGTTACACATTTCAAATGCATTTCCAGCTAGCAATTATTTTCCCCAACATCCAGACCTGTATACTCACACCTGAAGTGAAGCTGCCAGTTGAACTTCCCTCCTGTGCAGGCTGTCCTAGCAACAAGGGTCAGCAGACTTACTGCTTTAAACAGTACTCATACGATGATGTTAATCTAACACTGGGATTCTAGGCATACATACACAGTTTTACTTCCATTAGTGTTTTTACACAAGCATAACTGACTGATGATCAATAACAAATCCTGTTGATGCGTAGGAAAAAATAGTATCCAGCACCCTTCCCTTCAATCTGTTGGTCTGGACACACTGTAGTTATTCTCATCATTAAAGCTAGTGGTCAATATGACTTCAAACTGACACATTGCTTTAGGAAATGAACCACTAAGATGATTTCTGTATTGTTTTTCAGAATAGAAATACATTTTATATATGACCGAATAAAAGTGAATTTTAAAAATTATTTTAAAACTACTGCTCCCTGTGCACTAATTAAAATAAGAAATTTGAGGAGCATTTAACATAATTACACCAGGACAGCTATCACAGAGATAAGATTCCTGCACTTTGGAGCCTCAAATACACACTTGGAAACCTCAAGACCAATTTAAAATTCTCAGCAGTTCTGTTTTCATTGAGTGATGAGCTTACATCTGAAAGCTAATGTCATACTACATAAAAGTAAACACTATGCTCCTTAGTGCCTCAAAGACTGCAGTATTTCACATTCCTGTGTCCCTCTTGGATCTTCCACAGCTACTGGTCTTACACCAAGGTAGTAACTCAAGAGAACTAATAGATGTGAAATAATAGATCTGTTCAGAATATGGTGTCCTTTAGCAGTTACAGCACACAAGAAAAGCAATTCTAATCTCATAAAAATTATGTTCACCTTAAACTCCTGTTGCTTGGCCATCATCACTGGCATGTGTCTAACAAGGAGAGGATGTTTCTCTTTTTTTATTTGATTCCCATCATCTTCTACACAGAACCAACCTAACAGGTTATCCTCTGCTGTAATGGAAAGAACAAACAACAAACATCCCACAATACTTTCACTGAATAATCACTTAGATCTCTCTACAGGAATAGAAAAGAATTCTCTTAGGATTGGTTAATGCTGATCAGGCTGTTCTTATGCCATATATACATAAACAAAAATGTAGAATTATAAGCAAAAATTAAGTATCATAGATTACATACATAATGATAATGCAAAAAAATAACATCTTACACTAGCAAAATGTTAAGTGTGTTCTCTTAATAATCTTGTCAATAGGTTATTAAAAGAGGAAAATGCACATCAAACCTCTCCTTAGATTCTAGGAAATCTGTTTTGCAAATAGCATTTCTCTGCCTGTATAAGCAATATCACTACAAAATCATAGAATCATTAAGGTTGTAAAAGATCTCTAAGTTCATTAAGTCCAACCGTCAACCCAACACCACCACGCCCACTAAACCATGTCCTGAAGTGTCATATCTACATGGTTTTTTTGAACACCTCCAGGAATGGTGACTCCACCACTTCCCTGTGCAGCCTTTTCCAATGCTTGACCCCTCTTTCAGTGAAGACATTTTTCCTGATACCCAATCTAAACCTCCCCTGCCGCAACTTGAGGCCATTTCCTCTTGTGCTATCACTAGTTACTTCAGAGAAGAGAATACCAACTACTACTTATCATAATTAAAAGGATCCTTCTCCTGGAATGATAGAGACATCCATTCTCTCTTCTTTTGTTTTTGTTATTTTGCCTGCCTTCAGTGAGATACCACAGAAGCAGCGTATTTTGAGGATGTGCTGGTGACACTTGTTTTCTATCAAGTGCATATCCTCAACGTTTCTCAACTTCAGCATTCAAAATCCCAACTATCTTGGGAAACCTATAGCCTCTGTGCAAACACGGGAGACTAATAAAATTGTCTCCAGCACATTCTTCATTGCTCCCACTTAATCACTTTGTGATAATCTCTCCAGTGAAGACTACAGATTAATGTTTAAAAAAAAACCTCTCCCCAAAAGACTTGTTTTACATATCTGACTATAGAAATATTACATTATCTTAAAACTACATCCATAAGGTTATTTCATGAACATAAAGCTAAACAAATGAACCCAACAGCTTTACTGATATTTCCTAGTTTAAAATCATGCTAAGCTAAAATTGAGAAATTTGAACCTGAAGTTCAAAGTTTAAAAAGTTCATAAGATCTGAATAAATAAGTTTATAATGGAATAACTTTCTCACCTCTCTCTCCTGTAGTGTGTCTCATTCTTGTCGAGTTACATATAACAACTGGTACTAATGATTACCACAGACATTAAAATACTATAGAAAATATATTCCTTCATAATGAAACCTCCATCCTATCTATAACATCATTACTTTGTAGTGATTCACAATCACTACTATTGACTGTACTGCAATTCTAACATCTGCAGAAAGAATTTCACAAAAAAAATCATTTTTCTAAAAAATTAAAATAAAAATAATACACCGTACACTGAGAGCTATCTTAACTTGATAGGAAGTTTAAGTAGCTGAGAATTACCAAGAGCCAGTTTAGCCATTTGTAAATTGTTGATCCAAGACTGTTTGATAGCAGGGGTAAATGTATTGAACACAGCTGTAAAGAAAGTGGGCCGCCCAGACCTGCAAAATTAAAAAAAAAAAAGCCACTCTAAATGCATTGTGTATGAGATGCAGTCAAAACTAGAAATGTTGAGCAGAATTAAATTTCATTATTTTCTAATATTAGTCAAAGACACAGCTCCAATACAAGCATGCAGGCTATGATATGCCATATGCCCATCTTCCTACACTTCACACAAAACGGTACGAGAAGAACACTCTCCTTGGTGAAGGAATGTAACTGTGCCTGTTCCCTACTAGCTGTCACTGCCACAGTTCCTCTCTCACTTCTTCCATCAGGAACGCAGAGTTGAGGAACAGGAGGAAAACTACAACGCTGCCCTGGAACATGCAAGTTGCCAGCACTGTGGCATGAGAGCAGAAGTCAGAGGCTAACTGTGGCAGCAGGAGAGCTACAGATTCCCAAATCCTCCCTGGTACATCTATGCCTAATACATAAGCCCATTTTAAAAGTGTCGTAATCAAGATTACTACTGACTTGTCCTGTTTTCCCGGGAGTTGCAGCTGAATTCTACAGCGATCTGCCGCTCTGATTTCATCTTCTTTTTTCAAAATCAGTTTTTGTAAACCTGAGGTCCAGTCATGGGCTACAGATTGGTTTAAGTTCTGAAAAATTAAAAAAGCTAAGATTCAACGCCAGCCTACTGCCCTATTTCCAACAGGCTACCTAAAGTGAACTCTGCATATAACACAATTCCTGGCACCTGGGCCCCATTTAGTCCACATTTTAATCATGGATACTTTAGCCATATTTGTAAACACATTACAAAAATATCTGTAAAAAATTTGCTAATGTGTTTTATCTGAAGATTTAATCTCACATTGCTCAGAGCTTGATGATACACAAATGGCATTCCCAAGTGTTTGTCAGATTAAGAAATGTAAATTTGCATCATGTATGCACAACCCTTTTACTTCATTTCAATTAACCTACAAATTCTGTTTCTAAAGAAAATCTCATGAAAATATCTACAAATCATACTAACAATATGTTTTTGTTAAAATCTTAGAGACAAAATGTTTACAGAGCCATCAAGAGAACTGTCTGTGTGGTTAGAATCTGTTTAAGTAGGATGCTGAAACAATAATCCTCTGCGACTAAACCTCCCCTGCCGCAAGGGTAAAAGCACACCTGAGTGGCACTTAAAGCATCAATAGCAATGAGCATTCATACACAAAAGTACACTAACTTCCCACAGTCAGAATTTTATGAAAATTGAAGTCTTTTTCAAAAAACAGGGAAGCTGATCTCATTCCTCAACAAAATTGTTCTAATTATCTTACCCATCTCTACCTGGAAACACCAACTAAAAAAAGTTTTCAAAATGTAGTTGGCTCTGACTGCCAGTACAGGCCGAAAGGTTTTCCATATGTTAATGGTGAATATCTTATGGTATCTGTGCTATACACATTCCAAAAATGCAGCTGAAATTCACCTTTAAATACTTGTGAAATTTTGTCCAAAAATACTGTTTCCATAAACTTCCTTCACGGTACATACTTTCACAAAGTGTTATTTAATGCCCTTAACTCTGAAGAAAAGATAACCCAAGAGAAATTCAGCGCACTTATACATATTCACACACACACACACACACACATATATGCAGCCTATGGTGGCAGGTAGGAATTAAAAATTGTGCCTAAGCATCCATGAGGCATATAAAACAAAAGGCAAAAAAGCAACTTTTTAAGTCCTAAACTGTGGAAAACTCATCCTGAAATTTGGTGTTAAAGTACTATATCTGTTTGCCAGAATATAAGCTAAATAAAAGGGATATGAACAAAGCAAAAGCAAATTACTTTCAAAATTCCTCTGAAAATCCTCTTATATTTTTGTGATTTGCACTTAGTTTCAAGCACAGCTCCCCCTGAAAGCCAGGATTATGAGCTCAGATGGACATCAAGAGCTTCCTTCAAACAACCATCTTCCTACTACCTTGTCTAACTACAAGAATTCAGTTTCGTAAGATCAAAATGTAATTCTGTTTCCATATAAGCTTATCAGCTACTGAGCAAATGCAGACATCTGTAGTATCCACCTATGTTTAAAAACAATAAAAACAAGATTAGAAAGACAGCTGTAATCTATTTATAACGCTAAACAGTTAACAGTAAATGAATTACTAGTGGTAAAAATTATTACACTCTTTACAGAGAGAACTAAAGAATGTCTTGCACAGATCCTAGAGACAATTATGCTTCTTTACAACAGGAACGTATTTGAAAAATAAATCCAGCTTTGTTTATTACCTGATAGTTTCCTTTAAGGCTGCCTATTAATTGACTAATTTGACCAACTACATTCAAATCATGTAAAAGGTTCTGCAGATCATGGTACAGTTGCCCTGGTCCCATATAGAGCTTGTCTAAAATGAATAAAAACATAAGGTTATATATAATAAAAGGATGTAATTCTCAGCTGAAGGAGGAAAGCATGACAAAGATGATAATAACATTAACACCATGAAAATTAAGCTTATCAAAATCGGTGACGCTCTCTCTAGATTGTAAAAACAACTGATGTACCGATGTGCAGCTAGGGTCTTCATTGCTTCTGAAAATCAGAGTGGTTTATTTATACATATATCATCAATATTTCACTTTGCTGTTCTACTTGCTTTTAATGTCCCTGCAGACAGATAATTGTGAAATGCATCCCAGGAAATTACAGGTACTAGTATGCTATCACACGTTATCTTTGCATGTACAGGTGTTACCATAGCCATTTCCTGCCTTTTATAGTTACAATTAAGATTCAAGTTTGTTCACCTAGTATGACAGAGAGCATTACATGTAGTTTTAAAAAGCACATATTAGAACTTTGACAAATATCAAAGCTTCATTGGCCCCAAAATCTCTCTCTGATACGGAAGTTTCACTTAGCACCAAGCAGCAGACTTGCTGTTACACCTTGAACATCCTTCCCAAAAGTTTCTTTTGGTCTTGTGACAAAGCAAAAACATTTATTTCTAGCTTTCACTATGGTGGTTTAAAACTCAAAATTTGTTTAATTGATCACAAGACAGTTCTGGATGATAAATCCCCATCCTAACTCTAACACGAGCCTGCAATTTCACTGAAGGACTTTAAATTTTACTGCAATCATGGTTAAGTCAAAAAAGTATTCGCTGTTGACATCAGCAACAAATCTTAGCAGCAGCAGAAATATTTTGCCCTAGCAACCAATAAGTATATATGTTTCTAAGATAACATTAACTCAGAAATACATTCTGATTAGTTGGATAAAATGTCTATTTAAACGCACAAAACTTAAAGAAGCTGTAAGCTAACACTCTGACTCCCAGACCATGTTAGGAGCAGGACGGCTATGTAATTCTTGCAGAAAGAACACTTTCCCTCTCCCTTAAAAAAATCCCACCTCAGCTTTGTACAGAGTCAGCACGTTTCCCTTTGGCTGAACAACAGGAACCAAGATGGATTATCTTTCCAGGAAACCCCTGCAGATTATTTAGCTCATGCAAAGTAGTATCCAAACTACAGATCCTTCACCCTTACCACAACTTTGGAAGCTAGTCTGTGGGCAGTGAGCTCCCCTGGAGCAGAACGATTTCAGCCCTGTGTTGGCAAGAACACAATCTAAGTATAATGCTGGCTACCCACTCTGCAGAGAGATCAGGAGCACAGACACGAGCCACATCCCCTGCTCTAGGTGCCAGGGCACAGCACAGCTGCCAGCCCAGACACCGCGAGCACCTCCGCTCCCTAAGTCTGCTACAGGGACCAGTGTGCAAACCCAAACACAACAACCAAACACAAAGCTATCAAAATAGCACAAGCCAGAACACACATGAAAAATAAAGAAGCATGAAATAATTCTTCTGAAATCATTAGTATATTCTCAGTTATGTATCGAAATAACTGTATTTTCTAAATACATTTTCCTATTTGGAGGCATCATACAGATTGAGGCCATCACTAGATGTTTTTCTTTAACATAATTCACTATATAAAGCTAGGAGTCTGCCTTAAACCTTGAAAAGCATAAAATCTCAAGGCTCAATGAAAATGTTAAGGGTTACTTTATCTCTGAATTCTCCACTTCACTGCAGGAAAATGCAACGTAAACCTGAGATATTACACATTCCCATAAAATGTAAAATTCTTCTCCTACCTTTAAATCTTCTGGTAAATTGAATCAATGACAGGATTTCTGTGTATTGCCCCAAACAGGGCAATAGCAGTTCCTACTATTTAGCCAGCCAGAGAACAGATCCTCCCTCCTTTGCCTGTTCTGCATGTTAATTAAAAGAACAATCTAGCCTTTCTCACCCTTGAAAACAGATCAGTCCATAAAAAGATAATTACGTTTATTATACACAATGAAAAGAAATTACTGCAAAGTACACCTAAGAGGAAGAGTTTTCAGATTGTAGTCAGTAGAGTACGTGTGCAGATTTGTTTGAAACACACACTTTTCTGAACTGCAGACTACATACTTTCATTAACTTACATTTTCACTTTCTTCAATCCATATACTTGAAAAATCAACATCTGAAAGTTGTGAACATTTCTCTCCTTGTATCTCTCTTCTGCTAGCTTACAATTTTTTTTCCAACATCTACAATAATTGTAATTTGTTAAGCACCAGAATCACTAGTTCCTAGACACATCAAATTGTTGATTTCGATGGGGCGACTTCCAGGAAAGAGGTGGGTCAGTGTTAACAGAAGTCTGGTGAAATCTAGACAAAAACCATGATAATGTGTTTAGCACAGTAGAGAACAAAAAATGAAATCAGTCTTGCCCTAAATTTCTATAAAAAAAATTTAACTTCTGCAAAACAAAATTGAGACTGATTAGAAGTAACTGGCAGTTTAGTCAAGTTTTGGCAGAAGTCCACTCACTTACCTGCCATTTATAACCTCCACTACAGTGATGCCCAATGGTAGGACAAGGAGCAAGGGGTGTAAGCTGGAACACAGGAGGTTCCGCTTTAACTTCAGAAGAAACTTCTTTATGGTGAGGGTAACAGGGCACTGGAACAGGCTGCCCAGGGAGGTTGTGGAGTCTCCTTCTCTGGAGACATTCAAGACCCACCTGGACGCCTTCCTGTGTAATTTCGTTTAGGTTCCAGCTCCGGCAGGGGGACTGGACTAGATGATCTTTTGAGGTCCCTTCCAATCCCCAACATTCTGTGATTCTGTGATAACCCAAACTGCTGCACTAAAAAACGTACTACAAATATTTTTGAAATTTATCCTTGTGGGTTTGAATCAGGATAAAATTTACAACTACCAGGCTGTGTAAAGCTGAAAGTTTGTGAGGATTCCCTTCAATAGGATGGATATTTTCACTCAGGTGAGTTACGGTTTTTAAGTTTCAAAAGCCAGGATCACTCTTTGCAGCTTCATAAAGACAGAGTTACCAGACACTTCATTTTATTATTGAAAGTAGGTTGGAGAATGGACACTAAACTGCAACGTATCACAGAAAACAATCAGGCAACTCTTACATGCTGCAGGACTTTATGCCATAGTCTTCAACTGAGGCCATAAAGAAAGCTTTAACTATGTACACAGACAGACTTGCCCTTTGCAGAATATACATCCACTCCGCCTGAAAAGAGCTGTCCTCTACGACACTCTTCCTGGAGCTTCATATGCTCTTACAAATACCCTTGTTCCAGCCTTGGGAATAAGGCATAAATCTTGAATGACATTCAGTAATTGTCACCTGAGTCTATTTTGTCTGCATCATGCATATTTTATAAGCTTTTAATAAATCAAGATAAAAACGATGCAGTAAGAGTGTCAAAACAAATAAACTAACCTGGCGTCTGAAATTGTCACATACAAAAACCAAACAGAAGTCTTTTTAGGCTCAATCATTAAAGACCATGTTCTTAGCACAGGAAAGGTAGCCAAAAAGCAAATCAATAAATAATTAAAGAGAGCCTACTTCCATCCTCTGATGTTCTAGAAAAGACAAACAGCCAAATTAAGAAGAAATTTTAATAGTCAATCAAGGACTAGATCAATAGCCACAGTTAATATAATTCTTTCATGGAGGTCCTTTAGTGGGCACAAACTAGACCACAGAAAAATAACTGGGCTTCAGAGACCAGTAATGAGGGACCCATCAGAAGAGAGTTCTCTGAGAACGGATCACTTGGGTTTGTGTCTGGTTAACAAGTTACAAATTTCAGCAACTTCATTTCTGGACTGGGTCCTGTAAGGGTTACTTACAACTTATTTTAAAATAGGATTAGCTTCTTGGAGGTTAACAAAATGTTGAGTACCAGTTGATCTGTCTGAGAATTGTCTGAAGAAGGGTTTTTCCTGGGTGAAGGAGGTGGGGGGTGGGAGGGCACACTAATCTCTTTATCAGATGCATTTCTTAGTTCACAGCCAAAGACTGGCTGCTTCAGCCCACACATGTTCCCGGACCATTCAATTGCTGGCTGTTTTGGGGTGGGTGTTCACTCTTTCTTTTTTCCACAGAAAGCACTGAAAAACTCTTGGCTTCACTCCAAAGCAGATATGTGGTTGATTTTTGTACTTTGAAATGTTTCACGAATGATAAAGCAATTTCCTTCACATTTCTAAGCCACTCTTGCTAATTATCAAGCTCCAAAACAACTTATTTTTCCAATGTGAAAAAACCCTCCATGAGTTTAGAGGAGGTTCTCCCCAGCTCTACACATCCTACATGTTGCAGAGGATGGTGTGCCCGGGCAGGAGAGACAGCAGCGTGCCGTAACCGATAACCACGCGTGTGGCTTCAGAGGCAATGCTTTTTGCATTCCACCTACAGATCAAGGGTGAAATCTTGGCCACATGTAAGTTAGTAGGAATTTTTTTCATCAGCTCTTTTGTTGCTAAGATTTTACCAGAGGAATTGGTGCCTCCCTGAAACAGGCAAGTTTACTGCCAACAACCAGTAAGTCATGCAAAATACCCAATTCCTTGCTCAGCATTATGATGACATATATTAAAGGTTAAAAAAGAAAACACAACTGCCACTCGCTTTAGAGGAGGAAAGGAGGTTAAAGTTTAAATTCATTTTTGCTGCTTTGTAAAATTGGAGTGGGAAGATTCTGCTTTTTGTAACAATTGCTCCTTAGCCAAGATATATTTGAGTATATTTCTAAACACTTATTTTACCTGCTTTTTTCCCAGTGCTACTCTCAGCACCACAGCTTTAAATTCACCAGTTTTGCCTGGTTTGAAGGAATTCTTGTAACTGAAAGAGAAGCAATTTTAGCCTATTTACATCCAAGCATTTTCAAAGCCTGCAAGAACCTCCCTGGGTGTGGTCAAAGTCAGTTTAATTTGGCTTGGGTAAAATTCAGATTGGGCAGGTTGTGCATAAATACACACATGGAAGAGAAGTGTCTGTGCTAGTGCTTGGGTGTGGGCAGAGGGGAGAACTCCCACCTCTGGCAGCAGCTGCTTTGCTAGGGAGCACAGCCAGGAGCTGCAGCTTTAGCCAGCACAGCAGCAGATGCTTTGATGGGCACTGGCAGAGCAGCCGCTCCCTCGGGATCACTGTCTATCCGGTTCCTCTAAATTTTTAGTTCTCATGGGCACCACAAGCATATTGGATATTACACTCCTGAACTGATCATGTCCTATTCTTCCTTTCAAAGAATTACTAAGGGACACATTTGTTTACCATGGTAATTTCTTACTTGTATACATTTTCCACTAGCTTTTGCTGTGTGTTCTGATTCTCATTGTGAATTACTAATTTATCACTGATTTATGCTACTAAAGGAGAAAAATGCCTAGAGTACATGCAGTCACTTTAAACATCTATTCCTGAGTAAGCAAACATAATGGCTCAGGTGGTCCCTTCCCATACTAAACTGTTTATTCCCAGTTAAGAGGATTTTTTCAAGTAATAGTTTAACATAAATCCAAATGGCATGCAAATAAAAGCCTCATGCAGTATATTCTCAATATTGCAACTATTCTTGCTAACATTGCTGTATTGTACATCATGTTCAAGCCAAAGACTGTAACAGATACACTCCTGGGTATCTTTTACTGCAAAGTAACTCATCTTGACAAGATTTGCCTTGAGTATGATTTTAGTAATTACCTTTTCCCCACATGGTTCAAAACCACAACACAACACTATAAATTGCTTTGAAAAAAGCCATATTGACATGAAGTGAGAACTGATGCCTTATGGAAATTCAAGGTCCTTAGAAAGATTACTTTGTTTCTGAGAGACACAGAGCCTTGCAGTCACACTAGGTGTTGCACAAAATGGAAGCTCATGAATGCTCACATGTGAAAACCACAACCAAAACTGAGAAAGGCTATTTTCCTGACTGTGGTTCCAGCATTACTGAGGGGTAAGACAAAATTAATGATAAACTTGAAAAACATGCCAGATTTGAAGACTACTCTGAAAGGCTGGCAGATCCCAAATTTGACTTGCCATTTGCAATGTGGTCTTCAAGGCTGAGCGCATTTGTATTGCTTCCTCCCACTGAGCCATCTGTGTGCATCCAAGCAGAATCCTGAAACGTCAAGTGTTATGAAGGGAAGAGATTTGGAAAAGATTCAATCCTCATCTTGAGCATAAAAATCACCTGGGATGGGGGGAGAAGTTATATATGTGGGAGGTAACTTTTATAGTTGCTGTGTCTGAAGAAGGCATAACAAACTGGTACTTGTATAGAATTACGCGCTCAGAACAAATAGTAAAAAAAAATAGGCCTCTTCTGCAACATTTAAGTCAACATTTAAAGCTGAGAAGCTTGTACAGTATTCTGGAAAGCAAAGCTCCATGTTACCAGATTAATTCTTGATCAGTTCATAATAAACTGGACAGATTTCATGAGATTGTTAACATGTTTAGGTTAAACTATGATGATATTGCAGTAATATATTTAAAACTGCTCTTCTTGTTCTTTGAAGATCTTGAGAATTAATTTAAAGAAGGAAAACAGAAACCATTAATAATGTCCAAGGTTCAATTACTGTAATTGAGGAATTCTTCCCCATACTTGGTACTGGATCCTGCTCTTACAGGTACACAACACACACAGGACAAACACCTTACAGCTGCTCTGGGGAAGAGATTTGTTGAACAGAGGAAAAACATCCTCCCTAAGGAGGTCTAGTGGAAGTAATTTTTTCATTGCATGTAGAAAAGGAGACCTTTACATGACATTTTCATATACAAGAGATATATTTCAGCAATGGATAAACAGAGCTGGCAAAAAGATTATGAATATTGGGAATCACACACAGAATCACAGAACGGTAGGGGTTGGAAGGGACCTCTGGAGATCATCTAGTCCAACCCCCCTGGCCAAAGCAGGTTCACCTAAAGCAAGTTGCACGGGACTGCATCCAGGGGGGTTTTGAATATCTCCAGATAAGGAGACTCCACAACCCCACTGGGCAGCCTGTTCCAGTGCTCCGTCACCCTCACTGTAAAGAAATTTTTCCTCACTTTTTAGTGGAACCTCCTGTGTTCCAGCTTCTGTTCATTGCCCCTTGTCCTACCACTGGCCACCACTGAAAAGAGTCTGGCCCCATCCTCTTGACACCCGCCCTTTAATGATTTATGAACATTAATAAGGTCGCCTCTCAGTCTTCTCTTTTCTGGGCTAAACAGTCCCAGCTCTCTCAGTCTTTCCTCATAAGAAAGATGCTCCAGCCCCTTAATCACCTTTGTAGCCTTCCGCTGGACTCTCTCCAGAGGATCCCTCTCTCTCTTTAACTGGGGAGCCCAGAACTGGACAC
>NW_010323678.1:11165-23296 GCF_000700745.2 Antrostomus carolinensis | reverse complement strand
CCAACCTCCCTGCTCAAGCAGGTTACCTAAAGCCAGTTGCCCAGGACCATGACGCTTTGGAGTATTTCCAAGGTTGGAGACTCCACAACCTCTCTGGGCAACCTGTCCTGGTGCTCAGTCATCCTCTCAGTAAAAAAGGGTTTCCTGATGTTCAGAGGGAACCTCCCGTGTTTCAGTGTGTGCCCATTGCCTCTGGTCCTGTCACTGAGCACCACTGGAAACTGCCTGGCTCCATCTTCTTCCCACCCTCCCTTCAGGTATTTATATACATTGATAAGATCTCCCCAGAGCCTTCTCCAGGCTAAAAAACAGTCCCAGCTCCCTCAGTCTTTTCTCATATGTGAGATGCTCCAGTCCCTTAATCATCTTTGTGGCCCTTTATTGGACACTATCCCATGTGTCCATGTCTCTCTTTTACTGGGAGCCCAGCACTGGACACAGCACTCCAGGTGTGGCCTCACCAGCACTGAGTAGAGGGGAAGGATCACCTCCCTCAACCTGCTGGCAATGCTTCACCTAATGCAGCCCAGGGAACCATCAGCCTTCTTTGTGGCAAAGGCACATGGCTGGCTCATGTTCCATGTAGTGTCTACCACAGCCTCCAAGTCCTTTTCTCCCAAGCTGCTTTCCAGCTGGGTGGCACCCAGCATATATTGGTGTATGAGAGTGTTCCTACCCACGTGCACTTTGAACATCTTGTTGAACTTCATGAGGTTCCTGTCAGCCCATTTCTTCAGCCTGTCAAGGTCTCTCTGGACAGCAGCTTGACCCTCTGGTTTATCAGCCATTCCTCCCAGTTTTGTGCTATCAACAAACTTGCTGAAGGTACACTCAGCCCCATCATCCAGATCATGAATGAAGACGTTAAACAGAACTGGACCCACTATTGACCCCTGGGGTACACTGCTAGTTACTGGCCTCCAACTAGACTTTGCGCCACCACCCTCTCAGCCCAGCCATTCAGACAGTTTTCAATCCACCTCACTGTCTGCTCATCCAGCCCATACTTCAACATCTTGTCAATAGGGTGGGATGTTGTGGGACACAGTGACAAAGGCCTTCCTGAAGTCCAGGTAGACAATATCCACTGCTCTCCCCTCATCTACCAAGCCAGTCATTTCATCATAAAAGTTTATCAAGTTGGTCAAGCATGGCTTCTCCCGGTGAAGCCATGTTGACTACTCCTGATTATTTTCTTGTTGTTCATGTGTCTGGAAATGGTTTCCAGGATTAGCTGCTCCATCACCTTCCCAGGGATTGAAATGGGGATGACTGGCCTGTAGTTCCCTGGGTCCTTCTTCTTGCCCTTCTTAAAGATAGCAGTGACATTTGCTTTCCCTCAGTCTTTGGGCACTTCTCTCATATGCAATGATTGATCAAAGATTATGGAGAGAGGCCTTGCAATGACACTTGCCAGCTCCCTCTGCTCTCATGGGTGCTCTTTGAAGAGCCCAAGATCCTTTGAAGAGGCCAAAGTCCATGCTCCTGAAGTCCAGGGTTGTGAGCTTTCTTTTTACCCTCCTTCCTCCCCTCAGGATCCTGAACTCCACCATCTCACTGCAGCCAAGGCTGCCTTTGACCATCACAACCCCAATGAGCCCTTTGATATTGAGTATGATGTCCAGCACAGCATCTCTTCTTGTTGGCTTCTTTATCACCTGGAGGAGAAAGTTATTGGCAATAGACTCCAAGAACCTCCTGGATTGCTTATGTCCTGCTGTGTTTTCACTCCAGCAGATATTGGGGTGGAACACATCTGGCTCCTCTTCAGTCTTGAGGGAGGTGAACTTATTTTGTCATTGTAAGTCCTTATGAAGAGCAGAAGCCTTCCTCTTGGTATCAGAAGCTTCCATCCTTCACCTTCTCCAGAGGTTGCACTTACCTTAATACTAGAGGTGGACACTGCCTGCTTCTCTGCTTCAGTTGGGTTTGCGGTCTCTTCAAGCTGTTCTGTCTCAGAGAAGATCCCATCTTCCTTCATCTTCTCTGAGACTGCACAGCCTGCTCACATCCTACTGTAACTCCTCCACTTGGTGGCACAGCTCCTCCAAGAGAGCACACCTCCAGCAGGACAGAGGGACATTTCTCCTGGCACCACAGGAAAGTCCCAGACACTCCCTGCAGCCTGGGGCATCTGCCATCTGAAGCTGGCTCTGCCTCAAGCACCTGCCCTAGCAGGGACAGCTGCTCCAACACCTGCCGGGGAAACCATTCTGTGGTGTGTCACCACCACATCTGAGGCTGTCACAGTGATACTAATTCAACTGATGCCCCTTTCCGTCGTGCTCTCCTGCGTGAACTGCTGCATCTGGGAAAAAAAAATAAAAAGAGAGAAAGAAAAAGAAAAGATATTTTTATCATGCAGCAGTTCTTAGATGTGGAGCTCTTGGAGCAGTTCTCCGTTTCGGTGGACAGCACAAAGAAACATGCTGAATATCCTGCCAAAAATCATTATTACAGCAACAGGGCCAACTGCTCCATTTACATCCAATTTCAAGTTAAACACACCTTCAGTGGCCTCAGGGTGCAGCGTTACAGTAAATGAGTCAAGCAAGGTCTTTACCAGACAGGTGTCCAAGAAATAAGGCTCAGCTGGTCCTGTAATACCACAGCAGTTAAGGGGGAACCTGACAGCTCCCTCTGCTTCAGCCCTTCTCACCAGCTGGATGAGCTGCGGCTTCTCACAGGCCTTCATTGTCTGCCACCTCAGAGGAGCTGTGCAACTCCAGGTCCAACCCCGGCCAAACATCTGAGAGACTTGGACAAGCCCTGAACATCACAAGGCTCCAAGCCGAAGGACCCAAAACCACATCAGCCCCTTTCCTTTAGGCACCCAGCTCATGTTTTCAAGCTTTCCTCAACAGAGCAGCTAGGATCCTTTTTTCTTTGGTTTTGAAACAATTTAAATTCGCTTGTCATACAACTCCAGGAGGTCAGGAGATGCTAAAACCCAACATCACAAGCTCTTGCGTGAGGAGACAGCCGCACTGTCACGGCCTCACCAAGCATCCTTGCACTTGCAATGTTTGCACTGGGTGCCCAGCGCTCTACATCTCCCATACAGCATATTGCTGAGGCGACAGGATGTAGGTCTGACGGTGATAAGGATTTTAAATTCAAACATTCTTACTCTTCAACTAAGTGTTCATTAAAAATATTCCAGAGTATTTCTTTTTTCTGTAAGAATTGAACCTTTTTTTTTGGTTGAAGAGTGATCTCCTGAAAAAAATATCGATGGTATTTTATTTTCTGGCATGAACTTGCTCGTTTTCAACAACTAAAGGCTCCATGTGCCAAAGATCACTAAACCCTCTAGTGAATCAACACCCAGCCCAGGGTACTCGACATTACTGATACTGACCTTTACAGCTCCTACCAGACCAACACTGGCACATGTCACCTCTTTGTGCCATTTCCTGCCTCCTTGTGCCAGCTCTTTCCTTCCATCATCTGCTCCCACGTAGCAGCTACGCCCAGCGTGACAAGGGCAGGTAGCAGACTGGCTGCACGCGTTACCCAGCGCGGCAGGGCAAAGCCAACGGGCTTGAACCGAAGTACTCGCTTTTGGCTCCTTTTGGACCACGTCCTTCTAGTGCTCTGAAAGTCCTTTTTATCCCAGAATCAATGGAGCCCCCAGCCCCCACCGAGCAGGAAATGCAGCAGGAACTACTGTGCTGTCGCTTACCCATTAGATGAGATAAAAACACTTCAGTGCTCTCAGATTCTAGTCCAGGCATGGCATTTAATGAATGCTCTTGTCATTTTTCACTTTGCTACTGGTAATTTGGCTGTCGTAGCGTGCAGGTGGCTTACTACAAGTGGGTAACTAAAAGCCTTTCAGATCTGCTGACCCTGCCACATCCAGCTCCCAAATCTTAGAAACTGAATCCAGTGTCTGAAGCAGCCTAATCACATCAAAGAAAGCACAAAAACCACCCTCATGCATTACGCAGCCTCGAATCAGAGGGAAGGAAACCACACGAGCATGGCAGGGTGCAGACTTTCTATGAGGCTCATGGTGCTCCCTGGATTTATTTTGACATTGTACATTGTGACATTGGTCACAGACTGAACAACAAAGGGGGAGCACAAAAAGAGAAGATACATCTTAGGTAAGAAAATGAAATAAAATTAGTGGCAACATCGATCAGCCAGGTCAGCACTGCCAGAGGAACAGAAAACAGCCAGCAGAGATGGGCAACACCAGTTCTCTTTAAAAACCACATGAACTTAAACCCAGCACAGCCCTTGTGTCTTCGTTTTACACTCCCTGGAATAGGTACGGCTGGCTCTGCTCTCTTCTGCACTATTGACAGCTTTGTAGGCAGAGGCTTGTCATCTCTCACTTCATCTCCTCCAGCCTCTCTACCTGGTCTATGTTCTCCAGTGATGTACAGAGCATTGATAAAAGCGGCTTTACAATTGCTCTAAAGGCTTTTTTATAGCTGCTTCAAAGCTTTTCAGAAATTTTTCTCGGTATTACCATTATCTGTGCTTTTCTGTTCCTCCCCAAAATTGTTCAATTTCACAGTTACATCTGTTAGGCAGAATCAGAAAGCAAGCATGTCTTTTAGGCTGGCAAAACTGAAAATACTTCTGCTGTCTCCCCCTGTAAGTTACCATAACAGCTTTTGCCTTCAGGAAATTCAGCCAGCTTTCCAATTTCAATTTAAGGGTCACTTTTTGTTCCAAGATACTTGCAAACAAATACTGCCAAGGTAGAGGAATGGGGTGATAGCAAAGGGAAAGAATTTGGTGCCTAGGACTTGTTAATTAAAAATAAATTAACCACAAAGTCTAATCTCAACAGAAATGTAACTTATTTTGAAACTCCAGTTTAAAAAAAAAAAAAGGCAACACATTAACTTGAAATATGCTGTTGAGATATTTTATTCTCCTAAATACAGCAAAACTGATTCCACCTACAAAGGTGAAAGTGATCTATTGCCCTTGCTCAGCAGAGCGAGAAAGTAAACAATAAGCAAAACAAATAAGCAGTCAGACGTTAAATTCTGGCAGCATTAGAAAATGCAAGATGTCACTAGTACCAGGAAAAAAGTTTAACCCTTTTTCCTTTGTCCTCCCAGCACTGACATTTGTCCAGACAAGGGAAAGTGATCTGTGCCCAGTCCAACATCAGAAGGAGAAAACCTACTCTCAGACTCTGTCCGGTTACCCGGGTTTTTGGGACAGTGACTGGGTGACAGAGCAGGCTTGTGGCACACCCGGCAGTGTAACCCCATCTTCTGCAAAGCTGTGCAGCCTCTCGGCATCTCATCTCCCCAGAAGCCGAAAGCTTGAGAATTCCCTTGCCCAGCCCCTCCTTCCTTAGGCACAAGGAAAGATTTAACCTCTCCCCTGCTCCAGCATATGTGAATTTACTTCAGAGCCTCCGACAAGCTTTCTATAAGCTTATTTGCTGACTTAGCCTTTTCAACGCTGGGGTTTGACTGTACCAAGCAGGGGCGGATACCCGCTCTGTTCTTGTGTGGCCCAGGCACGCAGCCATTCTCTGGGCAAAACGCACAGCTTCTGCTCTCATCCAAAATCCTGCTGGGGAAGACATATAATAAACACTTCAAGGGGAGTGACCTGGAGCAATGAATGCCTACCAGCATACGCTGTAAGCAGAAGGGAACAGAATCTGCTCTATTTAGAGCCCAGGAACAAGATTTTCTGTGTCACTTTGAGCCTTTCTTCACCTCTCTGCATCAGCTCGGTCCCTTTTGTGGAGGGCATGCTGCCCACCTGGGACACGGTGCTCTTACCAGCCCTGCTTGTTTCCCATCCCCTGCTGTGAGGCACAGTGGAAGAACAAGCACAAGTCGTGCTTTACTCTTCCAGTTTTCCCGTGCCCCTGCTGCCTCCCATCCCTGAAGCTTTACATTTCTCTCCTCGCTAAAGCAGAGTTGATGGCTGCATTAATAGCTGTGCCATTCTCCTGCAGGAGGCTCTGACAGCAAACCTCAGTGGACTGCTAGAGGGCAGAGAAAAACAAAGCAATATTGAATTTGATTAAGGGACCAGAATAAACTTTAACAGAGCCACCTGGGGCAAGGAAGCAGCCAGCTCTCCAGCTGACAGCCCAAGCAGGTTCCCTCACAGCTCAGGGGACAGGGCTCTGCACTCAAGGGGAACAGAAAGCCAGTCCCATTGCTCTCTTTGAGCTAGCACACAGTGGGATGGTCACAGGCTTCTACTTGCATGAGGGATGGATACTGAGCTCCCAGCCAGGAATGGATTGCACCTCCCAGGGATTATTCATATCATTTAAACTGGGCTCCTGTACAACACATCTTGGAGAACCCCCTCATCTCATCAACTCAGATCCTAAGCAGAGACCAAATGCCCTTATGGAAGGGATGGAAAACCTGCAAGAAATGCAGAAAAGTTGGTGTCATGAGAGCAGGCAAACTTCAAACCTTCTGAAGGCAGAAGGATAAGCAGACTAAAGCTCAGTAGAGCCAGAAGGCTAGTGACAAGGTGCAGGAGGTTTGATCAAAGCTTTGCCCATTTTAGAGGTATGACCCAAGCCCCAGTAAGTGACTCCCAGGACCTTGCTATGCAGGGTTTGAGGAGCACGCATCAGGGAGCTAGGCACAATAACAGCCAGCAGGACAGCCACCCCAGTACCCAAGGCAGATGAGCAGAACAGCTTAGGGATGGCAGCCAGATTCAACCAGAAGTCCAGACCCTCAGAGAAACTCATGGTGATGAAGCCAGTCCAACATCAAAGCAGGAAGTCATTCAATAGGTCAGAGTCAAGGTCTGCTGATGGCAACCATAGTCAGACACCATCCAATGATCTCTTGGCAGCTCCACCGCAGTAGAGGAGAACCGAGGTCAGGTCAGGAAGTAGCCCATGAGTCACAACCCAAAGCAATAGGGGCTCTGACCCGACACAGTGAGCCAAAAACCAGTACTCACACCTCATAGCTCAAGCAGGCACTGAGGGCCCCAGGCTGAGCTTAAATAGAGCAGCTGGGCCATGGGTGTGGGTGGAAGCCCCAGGTGAGCCCACTTAGGGCAACTAAAGCTTATTAATACCCTCTGGGCCCTGACAACATAAGCTTCCCTTCTTGTACAGTGATTTGAGAAACTGTCCAGAGTGGAGTTCCTACCCCTCAAAAAGCAAAGTATCTTCACTGGGAAGAACCTAGAGATGACTTGTGGGTTACACATTTCCTTGCTAAACTGAAAAGCCCAATGCTACATTCAGAGAGCCTCCTGGTTTCTGAACAGATGACTAAGATAGGAAGTGGATGCCTCCAGAGCAGAGGGGTTACTCTGTATCTGAAGAGGGCTGGTGTATGTTGACTTTGAGGAGAGCCATGCACTAGTTTATGGGGACTCCTGGCACTCCTATATATGTGTTCCTATGTGGTTTGGTAGGACTGAAGCTCCTCAGCATCTTTAGTTTCACACCTCCCTGAGCACTAGATAACCCAGAGAAGAAATTTGGTGCATCCCCTGGATTCCCCCCACAGCCTCACCTCACCTTTATAGGGAAGTGACTTGCAAGATGAACAGAAAAGAGCACAACCCCCCCTTCCAAGGAACTTTTGCTCTAAAGATGCAGCGCTCAGCAGCCCCTTGAGGCTCCTCACAGACATTTAGTTGTGGCTGAGGAGCATGCTGGATGGCTGGATTTGTTGGCAGACCAGTGCTCCATGATAATGGAGACATTAAATCAGTCATGGCAGCAAGAACTGCATAATAGATGCAAAATACAGCAGAAGCCTGATCCAATTTTGTCTCTGCCTTGTTAAGTGGGGGACTCTCCTGTATCTGTAGATACACATCTTCTGTAAACATATTCTGTCTTCACAGCTCAATGTTGGAATTCAGGTATTTAGGTCAGTCATGGTCAACAAGGACAGAGCCATAAGCACCTGAAATGGCCCTCCTGGTTGAACTGCAGCTGGTTGGCCTCCTTCTCCAGGAGGAAGATGACAGTATCCAACACAACTGCTACATCTTGAGCACAGTTACACTGGGAAAGTTCGTGTCAACCAGTTTCCAGACAGCTCTTCAGTAAACACATGGGAGACGGACAGAGTGGGTTCCAGCCAAGGTCTGGCATGGGAGAAAGTGAAATACTGCCTGTCCAGAAATGCTGCATATGCTGATTTTTCCAAGTAGCATTGGCATTAATTTGAGGAAAAAAAAAAAAGTATTACTGGAGGTAGAACTTCCCCTACTCAAGGGGCATCTGCCATTTGACAAGCAGACTCAGAAACAGCCGCTAGCACGCTCGATACAACCCAGGACTGTTGGTTTATGATCACAATTAAGGCAGAAGCTATCAAGGCTCTAAACCCTGTCAGTAGGTAGGACAGAGCTTGCAGGAAGGGGAGGGGACTTGTCTCCCCCATTTTCCTAGATCACATACCCTCACATGTCAGCTGGTTGTCTGCAGGTACCTGCTCACATACCCTAAGCAGGCATGTATGTGTTATCTGTATGTGTGTGCATATGCTCCGTGCTGGGCGAAGGTCAAACAGCTTTTTGAGATGCAGAGAGCCACGCTGTTCTCTCAGGAGTGAGCACACAGCATGTTCAAATTAAACTGGATCAGGATCTGGCCTATCATGACCTCTTCAATCAGGATGCTCCCCCAAGCCAGTCTCACCCAGCATTTGCCAACAATCCCAATCCCAAGGGGGGAATGACCACTAAAAGGGACACTGCCTGGCTTCACAAAGCCCTGTCTGCTTGGCAAGGAGCACCCTCATCATCTTCCATCTGAGCCCAGACACAGCCTGTCGTGGACAAACCTCACCTCCCCAGAGCTCTTGCTTTTGCCCCAGATTGTCAGAGGTGCTGTGCGATGTTTGAATCACAGCAGCGAGAAGCCAAGTGCTCAAGCTTGGCTAAACTCAGGGTTGTCAGGGGAGCAACTCCTCGTTTCATAGCAGCACGGCTTGGCTTGCCCATCTCCAGAGCCCTGCAGTAAAATCATTGCTATGTTCAGCCTGAACATGCCCCCTGGCAAGGCAGTCCCTCCTCAAAGCAGCATCTCTTTTCACCCCTGTCTGCATCCCTGTCCAGACCAGACACCTGATGCTGTCAACAGCCAAAGCTTGCTCCAGGGAGCCTGAAAAGCTCAGTGGCCACGAGAGGACGAACATGCCTTCAGACTGGCGTTAACACTCCACTGAGCAGCTGATGCCAACATTAGCAAGGGTGCAGCTGCAAGAATTCATTGCTCTGCTGGATGCTGGCACTGCAATAAGGTGGGAAGGCATAACTGGCTTTGTAGGGAGGATTCAGAAGGCAGAGTGAGCAAAGTGACAAACAAGTGACTACAACAATGGCATCTCCCTGTTGCCACTGCTCACGCCGTGTGCCAAGTGAGATGGGACCAGAGCACAGGAGGCAGGAGTATGTTGTAGGACAAAACTGAAGGGTGACTGTGAGCAGCCCTGTCCAGCAACAGGGCAAGGAGCTGGGAAAACCAGGAGTCCTGCTCCATTCCTGGGTATTCCTGGTTGCCCAAGGAAGTTGTGGATGCCGCCTCCCTAGAGGTGTTTAAGGCCAGGCTGGATGGCGTTGAGCAACCTGGTCTAGTGGAAGGTGTCCTTGCTGATGGCAGGGGGGTTGGAACTGGATGAGCTTTAAGGTCCCTTCCAATCCAAACCATTCCATGATTGTCTCATGGTTTGCAGTGACATGAACATGTCAAGGAAGCATTTTGTCTTTCTCCAGCGCGACACAAAGCCTCTCTCTCCTCCCACACTCAACATTCATTGCCACAACACACGTCAGTTTGCTTGACAAGCTTGTTTTGTCCTTTTTTACTGTTGGTTTTGCTGTCTCAGGGCCAGCACTTTCCCCGGCAAGGTATGTGGGTTCCCACAGAGCCGGGCACAGCTTGGAAGTGCTGGAGCTTTAAGGCCCCAGGGATGGCCTCTGCCCGTGGCCTCTGGCATTAGGAGGTGAGGTGCTAACAGCTCTGTGCCCAGCCCTGAGGAACCACACTGGGTCTCACCATGTAGTTCCAGCTCTGCCGTCCCCAGTGCACACCTGACCCATGCACACATCCAGAAGGCAAAGAGCTAGCTCAGGCAGGGAAGGCATGCCAGGAAAGTGTCTCTATGGGATGCCTGCAGAAAACCCTGGTAGACAGAGACCCTGTGTGAAGGGAAAAAAAAGCCAAAACAGTTAAAGAAATACACAGGAGGGAGCTGGCAGACAGAAAAGGCAACACGCAGAGCCAGTTTCAGGCTGCAAGTCATGTGCTAAGCCCCCAGCAGGGTTCAAGCACTGCTTGCTCCCGAGTAACAGCCAGGCTGAGGGGACACATGCACACACATCACCATGACAAACCCCAGAGTGTCGCCAGCCAGGGACATGCCTGCTCGGCCAGCACAGAATTGCAGCAGCCAGCTCACAAATTCTGAGCACAAGCGGGAGGAGGCTGGAGATGCCTTACGGTCCCCCAGGCAAAGCACATTCGCAACAGACCTCAGCTGAGCCTCGGAGAGGGTTTACTGCTTCTCCCAGACTGGAATCCAAGTGGCGGCCAAGACACGACATCCAAGCCGTCTAAGCTAAGGTGGGAAAGGGAGGTGGGAGATAACGTACTGTGACAGGACAGTCTCAAGGTGACGCTAACATTTACAGGAGAGGATTTCACAGAAGGATCAGTGCTCTGATAAGCAGGCAAGACAGGGAAGGAGCCACTGCAGGTAGGCCCAGGACAGGAACCGCAGTGTTCGTAACACTGTCCTGCAGATACCCGCATCCTGGTGTCTCTCCACAGGGAGGATGTGCAATCGCTGAGACCAGCACCAGCAGTTCCCACCAACTTGAAGAGCAAACACAGGATGTGTTTGTACCCAAACCCAACCCCACAACTACCCAGCAGCTGATCCAGCATCCAGGTTGCTCATGTGTGCTCTTCCTTCCCCCTGTGCCTGCAGGGGTTCCCAAAAGAGGAGGAAACACAAGAATATTGGAAAAACAAATTTATTCAAAATGCAGAGAGTAAGAAAATTGCATGTGAACGCTGAGCCCATCCTGTCCTCCTTGAACACCTCTAGCTCAGGGCTTCTCCACGGCTACTCCCAAAACCAGTGCCATGGGTACTTCACCCTCAACAAAAGGATGTGAGAGGTGTTCAGTTTAGATACCAGCACTTCGATCCAGACAAAAATTCTTACCTGCCGACAGCTGCACAGAGATAACATCCAGTAAGGCAGGGGAAGGCCTTTCCCTAAGGCTTCTGGATGCTGCCCCAGCATGTACTGAAGGAGCTTTCACTGCCCATGCAGATCACCACTAACATTAGAAATAGTTACATTTTATTTCAGTTCTTATTTTCCTCTGCCCACCTCCTCCCTTGCAGAAAGCAAGCACAAGGTCAACCCACGTAGGCACCTGGGGAAATGTCAAATGTCAGGCACAAAGGCCCGGAGCAGAGAGGCTGGCTGGTTCACGGGGAGTTGAAAGCAGTCTGAATTATCACCCAGCAGGCCACACAGGCGCCAGAGATGGGAAAAGAGAATCCCTGAGGGTGCTTGCAATCCAAGGGGCGTGGATAAGGCAGACAAATGCTTTTCTAATGCTCCCACTCGGTCCCTCCTGCAGATGAGCCCATAACAACTAGCGACAAACAAACAGCAAACATGCTATCTACGTGGCCAACAATTCTCTCTGTTGTGCTTAGTTATGAGGCAAAACAGTGAACAAACTTGATAAACAGACTTGGCTGGGCATTTAACTACTTAACTCTGTTCTATTTACTAGATCTTCAGCAGTTCAGCACTCCCTTAATCCTTAAGGCACAAAGAAAGAAAGAGAACGTGTGGCTTAGTCCCTCTGGATCATGATCTCTGTATCGTTCTTGGGAGGGCTGCAAAGATGGAGGTTTCATCTCACAGGAACACGTGGTGAATTCTGCTTCCAGCCTCAGAACTGCTGGACAATCAGCTTCCGCTTCACATCCCGGCTGAACCTGTTCATCTTGAACACTTCACTGTCATAGAAGGCTGAGAGGTTGTGGATGTTGATCTGCCGAGCCTGGGAGGTGGAGGAGGGAGAAGAGAGCTAAATACCTATTTAAAATAAAATAACCATGTGGTTTTCCATAGCAGAGGCTGCATGAAATTTGACAGTCAGCAATCTCT
>NW_010323678.1:0-11127 GCF_000700745.2 Antrostomus carolinensis | reverse complement strand
CAGGAACCAGAACTGCAGTAGCAGAGGAGACTGCAGGTCAGGAGGAAAGGAGCATTGGCAGAGCTGAGCTGAGCAAAGAGAGGATGCTGGCTCAGCATCTGCCTGCTCTCAGCTTGTCCTTTTACTTCCACTAGAGCTAGAACATAGATACTATCCAAAAGCCCCTAATCCCTCACCCAGTGGGAGACAGTTTTACAGCAGAGCTCTGACTGGGGTGGTCACACTGGCAGCACCAAGCTGGTAGCTCTGGAAGTAGTCACTCTATATTTGATGCAAGGAGCAGAAAATCAGCAACCCAGGAATCAAACAGCGCTTCAGTGCCACGCAAAGCCAGTACTTTGCACAGAAAGGCAGATCCAGAAGCACAGCCCCTGGAGTGGGATGAGGACACATTAAGGAGGAGGAGGGAGAGCCTCAGGAGGGATTCAGAAAGTTCATAGAAGCAGAGATTTTTTCTGCTCATTACTTCTTCAAACACAGGTGCCAGCAAACTTGTGTCCTCATTCACCTGCAAAGCACCAGCCGTACTGCAGGATTTACTGCTCCAACCCCAAAGCTTTATCGGGGTGCATGAGAACTGCAGAGGAAGAATATGGCTTTCCCAGAGAAGAGAGGAGCAGAGACAGATGGGACAGTTCTGATTCTGGGTTAAATTGATTAACCATTTTTTTTCTGGTACCATAACTCAGGAAGGGGAGTTCCAAGTCTGAGACCACCTCTGGTTCTCAGGCTGCAAAGAGAGAGCAGGAACCAAACCCAGAGAAGGCTTGTTACAAACCCGTACCTTATCCACCAGGTCCTTCTCTGGGACTTCTATGGTGTCTTGCTGGGCCCCATAGCGGTTTCTCTGGTACATCACCTGCTCTGTGACCAGCTGCTTCAGGATGAACAGCAGCAACTCGTTGTTGTCTCGCTTGAATGAAAGGTAGCGGGAGAACGTCTGGGAGGGAGGATGAGATGAGCCAAGAGGGTCAGGAACCGAGTGATGCACTGCAGGACTCCCATGCCCAACACCAACCAACCACCTTCTCCACAGAGCACAAGGAGAACCAAATGACAGTGCTGTCACCTGCGCCCTTGGTGTCTCTTAAGGGACTTAGGTCTTGCTAAGCTGCCACCTGCACATGCAGGTAAATCACAGCCCTGTGACAGCCACGACACTCCTCTGCCGGCTACTCTGACACCCATTAAAAGCCTCTGGAGGGGCCTCATCACCAGCCCTGGAGCCCCCTGGGGTCTGGCAGTGCGCTGCTGTGGAGGTGTGCTGCCTACGGGGGAAGCAGCCCTGGCAGGGCTGGCCCTGGGAAAGGCACAGAGCAGCTTCCCTCAACCCGGGCTGTCCTGTGCCTCCCCAGCAGACGCTCACACTGGGCTGGCTGTTTGCAGCCAGAGAGAGAGAGGCCATGAGTCGTCCAGGGGCAAACACTCAGAGTGGATAAATGCCAGGTTGTGGCCAGCCAAGAGCTGTTTGGAGCCAGGCCCTGCCATGCAGAGAAAAGGGCAGACAGCACTGAACCACAGTGAGCGCTGCCCTGCGGTTAACTGTCCCCTGAGAAGCCCTAGGAAAAAATGTGAAGAAACTAACTGGCTGCTTGGGCTCAATCACCTGGCAGCAGCAGCAGCAGCAGTCCTGTGCCAAAATAGCAGGGAAGGTGTCAAAAAAGAAGAAAGATGTGGCAAAGGCTCTTCAATACAGAGGCTCGGGGTACGCTTCCTTCTCAGCCCCAACAAAAACATTGCCCCACCACAGACTAACAAGGGGCAGTGACACAGCAGCGCCTTCAGACTCGCAGTACCCCACTTACACAGGCTCAGAGCCTGACGCTGCAGGACAGACCCCTGCAGAGCCTCTTCCCCCAGCCAGGGCAGTGCAAGGAGGCTGCAGTGGAACCCTCAGCGTTTGGGGTTCAGCTGTGTCCCTCAGCTCAGCCGGTGCCCACCTTGCGCATGCTCCGCATGACACTGAACTTCTGCGTGTCGATGAAGCTCTCCAGCATCACCCGGATGGCCATGTTGACATCATCTTCCACCACATAGTCGCGCAGGTGCATGCGGGCGTGAGCCTCCGCCATCCGGATCATGGACTCGATGTGACGCACTGTGATGGGGATGCTGCCGGTTGCCTAAAGGGGAAGAGAAGGAGGAAACTCCTTACTGAAGGATAACAGACATGGGGCAAGACAGGTGGCTTCTGGCCCAGGACCTACTCACACTGCAGGGAGCTGCTGCTAGACCTGAGAACTGTCTCAGGCTAAGAGGGCTCTGCCACCTGCTGGCACACTCTGCAGATGCTGCAGCAACATTCTAACTCAGCAGGGTGTGAGGGGATGCAACCTGGGGTCCCTCTTTGCCATCGTTTAGTGCCTTTCCAGGAACAGCAATGCCATTTCCTCCCACAAATTTAGGAGTTAAAGAAACAAAAAGCCAATTAAAAAAAGAAAAGATATCGTTTTCCCAAGCTCCAAAGAACTCCCTCTGATCTCAACAAATTCCTCTTCCACTTGGAGAGCCTGAATGTCCTCAATGAGAGATGCCTCGGAGAAAAGAGAAGAGCATTTCTACACAGAATGGCTCCCTGTAACGTACCAGGAGCACGCGGGTCTGAGTGAATGCAAACATCTCCTGTGGGCCTGCCAGACTGGGTGACAATAAGAGGACTTTGCCATGGTAGGCACTGGTACATTTCTCCAGTCTCTCAGTCCACAGATCACCGACAGGCAAGACTCGCATTTTTTTAGCAGGCTCTGCAGGATCTGCCTGTCTCTCACAAAACAGTGGCACAGACTTTTGTGATGGGAATGGCAGGAATGTGTCAATATATGCTGGAGCAGTCTCGGGCTGATCTGCAGTCTAGCTGCATACTTCTTCCCCTCCTTTCCTCAGCATTCTCACCATAGACTCTTTCCTGAGGTCACTGTACATCCGGGCCACCTTATCCTGGTCCATCTGGTTGAGTTTGGGGTGGACCTTCTCTTTGGCGTAGATGATGTATTTCCTCAGGATCTCCTGGGGAATGGGTTCCACTCCATATGTGTTGGGAAGAATCATCTCATTAGCATCTCCATTCACTGCCTCCTTGTTACCTGGGTGGTGCTTGACATGGCTGCCAACAACAAACCGGGCAAGCATTTCATCCTACAAGAGAACAGTGGGCTAAGAGACACTGAAGACACTCACTGGATGGCTGAGCATCCCAGTAGCAGCATCCCAAGCTCAGATTCATAGCACAGCTTGTACCTGCACAGGGTCCACTGTGTCTCTCACCACACACAGGATATCGAATCGAGAGATGATGGGCTCTGTCAGGTCAACATTCTCTGAGAAAGTTAATGACGGGTCGTACCGCCCACCTAGATCACAGGACAAACCTCAAAGTCAAACACAGGCTCCAAGGCTAGAGCTTTGAAGCAAGCCTAGACCTCCTGCACAGAGGGACTTCACTGCTGACTTGATCTGGAGAAGCCAGGCAGAGGGAGGGAAAGCTGCGCCACAGTTCTCATGACAGCAGGACTCATGCCAGAGGCCTGAGATGGTCCTGTGGTCTCTCAGCACTTACCTATGGGATTAGCAGCAGCAATAACAGTGCAACGGGCTTGCAAGGATGTGACAATGCCTGCTTTGGAGATGGAAATGCTTTGCTGCTCCATGGCTTCATGGATGCTGGTCCTGTCTTGATCATTCATCTATAAGAAAGTAAGAATGACTTGAACTGAATCCACATCTATACGCATCACCCTACACACCAAGGGGAATCAGCTCCTGGTGCTCTGAAGAAGTAGCAAACTGCACTATGGACCAGTAAGGGCCCAAGCAAACTGCAGGTGTCTCGGTCATCTGGGAGATGGCACTGTGAGTTCTAGTGTCTCCTCACTGCAGAGGTTACAGCTCATCCCTCCACAGCTAATCCTTTTCACAGAGATGAAGCTAGGCCTCACCTTGTCAAATTCATCAATCAGGCAGACACCCCTGTCAGCCAGCACGAGGGCTCCTGCCTCCAAAGTCCACTCCTTGCTGACTGGGTGCCTCTGGACATAGGCTGTGAGGCCCACAGCAGAAGCACCCTGGCCAGTGGTGAAGATCGCTCTGCTGGATGCCTTCTCTATGTATTTAAGAAACTGTGATTTCGCAGTACCAGGGTCTCCACACAGAAGCACGTTGATGTCACCACGGACTTTGTGTTTGCCGCCTACAACAGTAACGGGAGAGACATGTTGGCAGCTGAGTGCATGGCTTGATAGCAACCCTGCCCTGAACACCACAAGGCTGAAGGGAAGACAAAGAGTAGGCAGGGAAACCACTTTACAGAGAAGCTGAGGGAAAAAAAGTCAGCTTTGGAGGTGGTTACATGTGTAAAACAGCATTTCTAACTCTGCTGAACATACCCTTCTAAAAAGGAGATGGTAACAAATCAAAAGGAGATGATAACAAATCATGACAGCAAAAGGTCAAACCTCTGAAGGGGCATCAAACATGACCTCCTAGAGGAAGAGGAATAAAGACTTGTCCAGGTTTGCAGCAGAAGCTGTTTTCAGTCTTAGTGTTTCTACTGTCACACCAGAGCTTTCAGTGTGATAAAAGTAGTCACATCCACCACAGATATCCCTCAGTCTGTTACCAAGACACACAGACAACTCCAAACACTCTTATTGCAACAGCACAGACAAACCCAGATCCATTTGCTTCCAGCCAAGTGAAGCAGCCCCAAGTGACACCCACCTGGGTTTTTGGGCTCTCCACCGAAGAGAGCTAAAGCCAAGCCCCTCTTGATATCTTCATGCCCGTAAATAGATGGGGCAATGCTGGCAAAAATCTGAAACAAAAACCAGAGGAGTTGTCCAGGGAACACCACTTCTCAGTCCAGGCAGAATTTGGCATGGAAATCAGCAAGGGGCTCTATCTGTGGTTGCCCTTACAACACTGCTGTCTTTAAAGAGTCTTATTATCCATGGCAAGGGAGCTTTTTCAAAGGTAACTACCCACCCAGAGTCCCCTAAAGGTGCTTCACAAAAATGTTGCTGTTGGGGCACAGCAGATTGTGTAGTCTGGCAATGAAAGTTGTTGTCACTGCCTCCACACTCCTGTAGTACACAAAGCACTCTGCAGTGGCTGCTATCAGCTGTTGCAAAGCTGGAGACCTTGATTTGAGACTTACTGCACATGACAGTAGCTGGACAGGCCATGCCACACACAATTGTCATCACGGTCAAATATTATGAACAACTGGCTCATTTTCTCAAGGGTATTCTGATAATAGCCTGATGCTGGAGACTACGGACGTTAAAACAGTCCTGGCTCAAATGAAGCTGCTTCACCCACTGGGAACAGCAATCAATATAAAAACAGCATGACCAAGGCAACAGAGTGAAGCCCCTCTATTACAGAGCTTAAACCTGACCCAAGTGAAGTTGAACACACCAATCTTTCAAGTATTGGATTCAGGTTGTATAATGCAGAGAAAAGCAAAGCTGAGATCTGTACCACAGCTTAAGCTCAGTAATAACATCCCCTTAAGGGGACTGGACACACAGGCATTGGGCCCTCAGAACACATCCCACACTTCCCTTTCAAGATACAGGGAGAGGAAACAACGATCAGATGTAAGCAGTGTCTGAGTGCCTCTCACCCATCTTCCAGCCCTGTTGTGATGTGGAAGGCTCAGAGAAGGAAGGGGAGAAACAGAAAAATTAACCCCCAAAAGTACAAGTTTCTTACTTACTTCCCTCCTATAACTCACTCTCAACAGCTGTCCAAGAGCTACAGAAGATCATTCTGAGGGAAGTGGCAATTCTAAAAGTTTCTTTAACCACCATTTAGCCAGCTAACACCTTTCATCACTTTCTGATCCAGCTGCCAGGTGATGGCAAGCTATCAACAGGAAAAGAAGGGATTCTGAAGCTGACCCACCTTCTCCCCAATTTGTTCATCCTTGGACAGACCCACAATCACTTTCACATCTTCATCAGTCAGTTCGCCAACAGCCAGCTTGTTGTCCTTCTTGGCAATGTGGTTGGCCAGGATGACAGTAGCGAACACTGGGAACCCATTGGCAGTGTTCAAGGAGCCGTCATAGTTGTTGTGGTAGATCCCTGTTAGCTCCTGGAAACCAGGAGATGGTATGTCAATGCCTGCACTGTACAAAACAACTCCCTCTCCATTTTAAGATACCAGCCTCAAAAATAGCTTCCCAAATGCATCTGAGGACAATCCCTCCCCACATCCCTGCAGATGTTCCCATAATGTCACTGTCACAAGTTTAAAAATGCTCTGTGCTCACCCCATACTTGAGTTCAACAATGTACTCACAATCTCATCCCCTGGCTTGCAGCTATCAACCAGATCGGCGAGGAGAATGGCATCCTTGGAGCGGGGCAGCCTGCCAGCAGCGACCTTCCCAGGGCTCTCCTGGATTTTGATGCGCTGATAGTTCTGATAGACTGTCTGCAGAGACAAAATAAAAGTTACCCAGCAAGCCTGGTGGGCATCAGCATAGCCAATGCTTTTCAAAGGCACCTCAGCAGAGAAGGTCCATTCAAAGATTTAGTGTAATTTGGTCAGAAAACTATGGGCATGGGAGGATGGAGGTTGTAAGGAGCAATTTGAGGGAGTGACAGACAACAATGGGGACAGGAAAGCACTCTGCCAGTTGTGTTTCAGCCACAACAGTGCCTGTTCCCACAAACTCTGGACCAGTTCCTGGGAGGAGGATGCCCCGTTTGTGATGGTTAAAGATATCAAAGCAAAGAACATTAAGTCAGAAGCTCCACATCAATGATTTTGCTACTGTCCTCTAGTTTCCTTAGCTGGCAGATCAGGAATACTGACCTAACTTGGGAAGGAAGGGAGCTGGACCGTCTGTGTCTGCATTTCTACAATACAGATAGGTAACTCTGCTGGTTTTGGTTGGGATAGAGTTCATTTTTCTCATAGCAGCAACTATGAGGCTGCATTTTGGATCTGTGCTGGAAAGTGTTGATAAAGCAGGTATTTTCATTACTGCTGAGCAGTGCTTGCACAGAGTCAAGACCTGTTCTGCTTCTCACCCCACCAGTGAGGAGGCTGGGACACAAGAAGTTGAGAGGGGACACAGCTGACCCCAACTGGCCAAAGGATATTCCATACCATATGATGTCATGCTCAGCATATAAAGCTGGGGGGAAAAAAAGGAAGCAGGGGACGTTTGGAGCGATGGTGTTTGCCTTCCCAAGTAACTGTTACCTGTGGTGGAGCCCTGCTTTCCTGGAGATCGCTGAATACCTGCCCACTGATGGGAAGGAGTGAATTAATTCCTTGTTTTACAATCCACCAGGGAAGGAGTGAGCAAGTGGCTACATATACAGTGTTTAGATGCCAGCTAGAGTTAAACCACAACAGTAGCTGTGTACCACAGAGATGATTGAGGCAAAAAGATTCATCCCAAACACTTAAAATGAGGTAGTAAATGACTTCTGGCTGCTAAATTGAGCAGATTCAGGTCAAGAGCTCAAATAGAAGAGATCTATCATCACAGACCCCTGGATCTAGCAGTAGACCCAGCAGCAACCCTGTTGAAAGGGTGGGAGCCAAGGCAGGGCTGGAAGGAACAGGCAGTGCAGCAGCCTGGGCAGGAAGAGCAGACAGCCCCATCCAGGCAAGCGCTGTCTCTTACCTCTTCCATGTTGATTTCAAAGGGGCCAAGAGACTGACACTCTGGACAGGAACCGGGTTTCACCTCCTGGTTCTGGGACTGGAAAAATGGTCCCAGGATGAAGCTGCACTTGCTGCAGTTGTATTTGACCATGCTGAGTTGAGGCAGGACCCCCGTACAACTCGTCACCACTCCACTGGTCCGGATCAACTGATTCAAATGCAGTTGCCTGAGGAAAGACAGAGAGATGCTGGATGCCTGCAGGGCACAGCAGGCAGAACACCAGACAAATATTCTTGCTACAAGGCACAACTCCCAAAGGCCTCGTAAGAAACAGTTACCAGTAGGAGCTTTCTCGCAGGGTTTGTGTTTTACCTTTGGGGACATTGGAATATCATCCTTAATCTGACTTTTTTCCCCTCTAATAAGCTCAGTCATGCTGTTGGACTTGTCCAGAGCTTTAGCTTGCAGACTAGTTTTGAGCACCCCAAAGCCTGCTGCAGGCCCCACAGCCACTGCTGGTAATTCTGCTGCTTACCTGAGCGACCGCAACTCTTCCACCAGAGGGAGGTGAGAGATACGGACATGGATCTCCTGAGCAATACGATCATATTTGGGGTACATGGCCAACACCACTTCCTTGGCTGCTTCATCAAAGATCTTCAGCATTTCTGCTGGGGCCTCAGGCAGAAAGTAGGCAAGTACATGTTCCTGGGCTGCCAGATCCTCGTAGTTCACCACCAGACTCTCTCTGTTCTCTTAAGAAAAAGATGGGAGTGAATTGTATTTTCAACCTGCTCACTCCTCGAGAAGTTTGCAAAAGACAGCCAGAAGAGACAAACCTCTATACTGCAAGCTGCGGTTTTAAGATGTCTGCACCTTCCCTAAAAAATGTTTAGAGGTCAACAATTTTAAAATGTGTGGAAAACCCTTTTTCATTTATTTCCCTGACAAATTCTTCATTAGTACCAAACTTCTGATTGTTCCTCTCCAGTTCAGCACAGATACTTCCCAGGCTCAGTGTTCCTAAGACTCAAAAGCCTCAGCCCACCACACAAGTCTCCCACAGACCTCCAGGAACCAGAAGTTAATAGGACAGAAAACTGTGCTGAATGGTTGACAAAACATTCCGTGTCTTATGCTCCTGGAAAGGGACAAGACAAATGCTTTTTATTTCCTGGCTGTATCACACTGACCCACTACTGAAGCTTCTGCCTCAATATAAAGAAGAAATATGAACAACTACAGTTACATGAGCTGTTCCTAGATGTGACAATTTCTGCTTTTAAAATTTATCAATGACAGCCTTAATGACTGCTTCTTCAGGCAGTACCTAGTCAGAATACAAGGCTGCAACACTGACATGGTTTTTGAAGTCACAAGGTCTATTTGTGTCCCCTTACTGGATACTCCAGTTTCCAGTGTGAGAAAGTAACTGGCACAGACAGCAAGCAATTGTTGTCTCTTTCTGATCACAGGCTTGCAGACCACTGTCTGCTGCCCCACACATTCTTTTGCTAGCATTGCTATGATACGAATATTAATGAGTAGCAGATGCCAGGGGCCTTCTAATTAGTCAGCCAGAATCAAAGATAGTAGACAAGTTTCCGTTATTCATTTATCTCCATCAGCATCAGTTTCTTAAAGTGCTGACTCAGTGTCTGGGACAAACAGGGCAGGCAGACAAAATCCACCTACCGACTGGATCACTGCAAAGTACCATGACCCACCTAAAGAGGAGAGAGAGCCTCTAACCACCCAGCCCTACCTTTGCACATGTCGCTGATCCTCTCCTTGAAGACATTGTGCCCATGGTCATCCACATGGGTCTTCAAGAAGTTCTTGAAGCGGTGGTAGATCTCAAGCCGGGGAGCTGCCATGGAAACCCACTCCCTCACTGAATGCCCTTTCATGTCTTCCAGATTCTCGATGCTCTCAATCATGTCTTCATCCTCCTCCTCCATGCCGTCAGCAGCCCGTTCCGCCAGTCGCCTCTTCCGTGAAGGACGGTCTTCATCTTCATCGTCACTATCTAAGGGTTGGGAGGAAGAATTGTTACAAGAGCTGGGATTCCCATTCCCACTCTTTGGATTAGTCACAGTTGGACTGCACGAGCTGTGGAAGCAAAGAGGTTGTAGCCTGGGATACAAACCAAGAGCCATCCCAGGCCCAGCCTAAATCCAGTTCTAGCCTGGCTCCTACATCATCCACAACGTAGCTAAAGACTTTATGGGGTAAATAAGATCTGCATGCAACAGCACACAGTCATGTCCATTAATGCACTGAGGAAGAAAGGCCAAGGAATGGGTTTCCAAGTGCATCAAAGGCCCTCCCATCCAGCACACAGAAGTCCCTATAGGAACACCAACATCAACGCACTCCACAGCATACGCTTGGTAGAACCCCAAACCCTTGATACAGGCCCGGGATCCTGACTTAGTTTCAGCAGCGAACATGTAACCAGAGGAACATCCCATATGAGCTCCTAGGAAGCCCAAATCAAAGGGATCATGCACTGGGGAGTCCAGGCGAAACCACAGCCAGAGATTTCACTAGGAACCCAAATACACTGGAGCTCCAGGGACCTCCCTGCTACTCTGAGGGCGAGTCCAGCTTCCCAACAAGGACCAGCTTACAGTCAACCACACGGAGATCAGCAGCCCACTTGGTACAGCTCATCTCCACCTACCGTAGAGCAGCCCTCTCCTCATGCGGCCCATGCCCTGCTGCAGCTCGCGGTCCCGCTGCCTCATGACTCGCTCCGCGGCTTCCCGCTGGCTGGCAGTCAGCTCCTCCACATCTTCATCGTCCAAGGCCAGGCCCTCTGCTTCATAGACGTCCAGCTCAGGGATGGGGCGATAGTCCCTAGCACACACACAGCACTGAATCAGGCCAGAAAGTGTTTCTCAGCCCTTCTCTGGCTCCAGTTGGGCAGGTGTCAGGACAGTTGTCCTGCAGCAAGACTGAACGTGTTGAGCAGGAAGGCACCTCACAACAGAAGATGCCCTGCAGTGCAAAGGGCTGCAGTACCATGGTTATGAATGCCAGCATTCAAGTGTTTCTCTTGTAAAGTTCACCAGCAGGTCTGGCTGAGCAAAGAAACGTTAAAATTCATGCCTGCAGGAGTAAGGAGCTGGGCTGGATGCACATCATGCATCAGGGAGATCCTGGTTTACTCACACTGGACCATGATGGCAGCTTGCAACCTGCTCAGTTCTTCCAGGACTCAAACGACACCATGCCCTGACCCTTCTTCACTATCCAGCAGCTCTTCAGCCCCCTCACCCCAGCTGCCAGCACAGCAGAGACCCCACCATGGCTGCGAGCCCCCCCAGTGTGTCGCTGCCTGCACTGACACCCCGTTAGCAAAATCCCATCCCCAGACACAAGCCCCCCAGGAGCTACCCTCCTTACCTCTCCATCCCTTCCCCGATGAGCTCTTCTCCTTCCTCCTCCTCTTCGGGGAGCCCCTCGGTCCCCAGGAGCCCTTCGGACTCATCCTC
>NW_010323677.1:0-983 GCF_000700745.2 Antrostomus carolinensis | reverse complement strand
TCTAGCCCATCTCCATCCCAGAACCATCCCATCTCTATCCCGGCTCCATCCCTGGATCTAACCCTGGATCCGTCCCAGATCCATCCCCAGCTCCATCCCTGGATCCATCCCAGATCCATCCCATCTCTATCCCATCTCCATCCCAGAGCCATCCCAGCTCCATCCCTGGATCCATCCCAGATCCATCCCATCTCTATCCCATCTCCATCCCAGAGCCATCCCAGCTCCATCCCTGGATCCATCCCAGATCCATCCCATCTCTATCCCATCTCCATCCCAGAGCCATCCCAGCTCCATCCCTGGATCCATCCCAGATCCATCCCATCTCTATCCCATCTCCATCCCAGAGCCATCCCAGCTCCATCCCTGGATCCATCCCAGATCCATCCCATCTCTATCCCATCTCCATCCCAGAGCCATCCCAGCTCCATCCCTGGATCCATCCCAGATCCATCCCATCTCTATCCCATCTCCATCCCAGAGCCATCCCAGCTCCATCCCTGGATCCATCCCAGATCCATCCCATCTCTATCCCATCTCCATCCCAGAGCCATCCCAGCTCCATCCCTGGATCCATCCCAGATCCATCCCATCTCTATCCCATCTCCATCCAGCCCTGGACCCGTCCTTGTCTCTGTCCCCAGCTCCATCCTCTGCCCCATCACCAGCTCCATCTTGGCTCCATCCTTGGCTGCATCCTGACTCCTTCCTGGCTCCATCCCTGGACCCATCCTGGCTCCATCCTGGCTCTATACCCGGATCCATCCTTGGCTCCATCCTCAGCTCAGTCCCAGCTCCATCCCATCTCCATCCTGACTCCACTCCAGCTCAATCCCAGTTCAGTCCTGGAGTCAAACTGGCTCCATCCCACCTCAATCCTGGTTCCATCCCATCTCCATCCCAGCTCAATCCCAGCTCAATCCTGGCTCCATCCCACCTCAATCCCAGGTAAATCCCACCTCAATCCCAACTCAATCCCGGCT
>NW_010323676.1:0-3463 GCF_000700745.2 Antrostomus carolinensis | reverse complement strand
TGTCAACCCAACCACACAGCTTGGTGTTGTCAACTCACTCGAGAAAGGGAGGTTTCAGTTTCTAGGCACACGATGCTTTTTTTTTTCCCTACCTTCAAAATAGTGCTGAGAAGGAAAGGACAGCATCTACTAACTCAGTAGACAAGAAGCCAAACAGAACCCAAACCTCAGCTTCCAACATCAGCTTCTGGGTGATGACAATCTCATTTTCTGTACATGAAGAGGATTTTATGATTTTCTTGAAATACAGTAACTTCTTTGGTCAGGATTTCTTTATTCTTTGAATTTTCTCAGAAAGAGCAAAGCAGTGCCTCCAAGAAAGCCTAAAACAGCCTTGAGATGCCTTATCAACACAGGAAGCTACACACCACGTCTGTCTTCAGTGAGAACAGCCCCTTCCCAGAAGCCTGGATGCTGGAAAGCAAGGTGAGAGGGGTCATCTGCTAGTAAACTGCCTCAACCTTCATTATTTCCTCACAGATAATCTGAAGTCACACCTGAAACCTCATGTTTGACAATCACAGAATCCCAGACTGGTTTGGGTTGGAAGGGACCTTAAAGCTCATCCAGTTCCAACCCCCCTGCCAGCAGCAGGGACACCTTCCACTAGACCAGGTTGCTCAAAGCCTCATCCAACCTGACCTTCAACACTTCCAGGGAGGAGCAGCCACAGCTTCTCTGGCCAACCTGGGACACTGGCCCTCACAGTGAAGAACTTCTTCCTAATATCTCATCTAAACCTCCCCTCTTTCAGCTTAAACCCATTTCCCCTTGTCTTGTCATCACGTGAACATCCATCCCATGAACACGCCTCATGGTTTTAAACCCGTTTGGATTTGCAGTCAGGAGTGTTCTCTGAACTTAAACCAGTTTCAAACTGATTTGAAATGTACTTTTTAGTACTTTTAATATTTTACATGAATGCACTGCATGTCATTCCTCCTCCCACCCACGCTGGGGTATAAAACCCAACTGCCTCCTGTTCTCAGAGACGTGGAATGGTTCAAGCAATACTGGTCAATTCTGAAAAACTAATAATCCGTTAAGAGCAGAAAAAGGGACTAAAGCAGAATTATAAAGACAATGTTGATCACAAGGCTACAGTGCAGTAAACTGAATTAAAGAATTGTATCTGTCTCCAGCGGTTACAATGGGTATGTTAAAATCATTGCTTCAAGTTAAAAGTGTTTAAAAAGTGTCTGAGGATGGTACAAGTTAAGGAGCACGGGAAGTTAAAATCTTTGAGCTTTAGAGAGCAGATGAATTAAGGGAAAGCTGCTCTGTGAGGTGATTTTTAGGAAACATGAAACTGGAAAGCTAGAATATATTTTTTTCCTATATGTAAGAAGTTAAGAGTTGAGTCTCCATCTTGGTTTTAATCTGATCTCTACACTACAACAGTCAGTTTCTTTATAAAAAGTATTTAAAAACAAAAGGGTGCAACTAAAAAGGAGCATTTGGTAAAAGTGATAATTTTACTTCAAGATGATGGATCCGTTGAGATCTTATAGCACTTCCCAGTACCTGAAGGGGCTCCAGGAAAGCTGGGGAGGGACTTTTCATAAGGGCAGTTAATGACAAAACAAGGGGAAATGGGTTTAAACTGAAAGAGGGGAGGTTTAGATGAGATATTAGGAAGAAGTTCTTCGCTGTGAGGGTGGTCAGACACTGGAACAGGTTGCCCAGAGAAGCTGGGGCTGCTCCTCCCTGGAAGTGTTCTCGGCCAGGCTGGACGAGGCTTTGAGCAACCTGGTCTAGTGGAAGGTGTCCCTGCTGCTGGCAGGGGGGTTGGGACTGGATGAGCTTTCAGGTCCCTTCCAACCCAAACCATTCTATGATTCTGTAAGTTCCTTGGATGAACTCAAGGAGGAGAATAGAGACAGAAGTACTTTTTGGACCACAACTAACTAGTTATCATCCAAAATGAATTCAAAATTTCTAATTTTACTAATGATATTCCTTTTCAACTATGTAGTCGTCTGCCTTTCACCTCACCTCGTACCACAGAAACCTCTTTCCCATCATCTACCATGGTTCACTCATTCTCCCAATACTGAAGTTTCCAGCTGTGTTCCACTGGGGAAGTCCTGAGCTGCCCAAGGACAGTGGACACATTAACAGCTGTGAACAGCTTAAAATAAGCTTTCCATAACTGGGTATTTCTTCACCAAGCTGTTATCCTCCAGCACCAGCCTGGCTTTATTTGTAGCCACGACAAAGTTGGTTTGAGATACCACCAAGCTGCTTAGAGTCATGTAGAGACTCAAAACAATCCCCGTTACACAGGTTCTCAAGTTTCACTTTCCTTCCTTAAACAACAAGTCAAAAAAGAGCTAAATCAGAATAGAACATGAGGAGAAACATGTTCGGGTCAAGGGTCACATTCTTGCTGCTCAAGATAACTCCTGCTATTTTTCTTTTAAAGCTGTTTCTAGCTCTTATATTTAGGGGGAAAAAATTAAATGTACTTGTAAAAATAACGGTGACACTTGTCCAGTGTGCGAGTTTCCTTCAGCAGTGGAAGAGGCAGAAAGAAACCAGACATGCTGCAGACATCTTGCAAACACAAAAGCTGAAGGTCAACCTGGTCCAGCAGCTTGAACTGGGGTTGTTGAGCCTGGAGAAAAGGAGGCTGAGGGGAGACCTTGTGGCTCTGTGCAAGTCCCTTGGAGGAGGGTGGAGAGAGGTGGGGGTGGGTCTGTTCAACCAAGGACCAAGGGACAGGACAAGAGGAAATGGGCTCCAGTTGTGGCCAGGGCAGTTGAGATGGGATGTGAGGAAGAATTTCTTTGCTGCAAGGGTTCTGAGGCATTGGAAGGGGTTGCCCAGGGCAGTGGTGGAGTCCCCATCCCTGGAGGGATTTAAAAGCCGGGCAGACGAGGTGCTCAGAGATCTGGTTTAGCCGTGGACAGGTACAGCTGGACTGAATGATCTCAAAGGGCTTTTCCAACCAAACGATTCCATGAACTTTCTGTAAACTCATCTTCAAACCTGGTTTCTAACCGCTCACCTGCGTGAGCCAGGGCAGGGGAGTTTGGCCACAGCAGAGCTGGTCAGTAAGACATCTCTGTCCTCGTCATGTTTTCTGGGCAAGAAATAAAACATACACAACTGGGAGGAGGCATGGTTTGTTTGCCTTGTAATTCTGTGTAAGAATAGGAAAACAAAATATTTCCTACATTTTTCTAAACAAATTAAATATCACAACTTTCCCAATTTATTATTATTGAAATTAATATCTATCTGACACTTGTACCACTGCCTAAAGCACTGGTACATTCAGGCTTTACCCCAGATGAGGTCTAAACACCTGTCTGCAAAAAGCACCTTCCTCCTGATGTCTGCCACATCTCAGGTCTTAGCACTTTAGGTTTTATATAATAATACAGTAAATATATATTTATATACAGTATATATATATTTATTATATATTTAATATATATTTATTATTATTTACAGTAAA
>NW_010323675.1:12142-25033 GCF_000700745.2 Antrostomus carolinensis | reverse complement strand
AAACCCCCGAAAAACAAACAACAGAAAACCCACCAAAAAACCCCAAAACCTGAAGAAACAAACAAACAAAAACCAAAAAAAACCCCCACAACAAAACAAACCCAAAAAACCACCAGAAAAACAAAAGAAAACCCAACAAAAAAACTCCACAAAAAACCCCCAAACAATCAACCAAACAAAAGAAACCCCACCCCAAAACACCAAACAAAACAAAACAAAACACAAACCCCACCCACAACAACAAACCCAACCTCAAAGCAGCCTCAGAAGCATCCCAAACACAAGCAGGACGGGGACAAACTGCCTGTGGGTGATGCTGAATCTGTCCCCTCTGTGCTGGCCGTGGCTGCTGCTCTGACGACCGGTGATGGTGGCACCCCAGGCCTGTCCTGCCGTTCTCTGGTCATTAGTCACCTTGCAATGATACCCCAGTTTGCACTTAGATTTTACATTGTCACTCCTTGTGTAAACCTGACTTTTCAGAGGTGCAGGGTTGGGGCTGAGTGTTTCCTCTTCAGCATAACTTTTGGACTTTCTGGCCACCTTCAGCTGACTGTATTAAGGGGTTGAAAAGGCTCCTCCATGGATCTGCTCCTACCAGTTTGTGAAGGTGAGAGAGGGATGAGCCTTGTGAACACAACCCAAGCAAGGGACCGCTGCCCATCTCCTATGAGGTGCACAGCCCAAACCTGCTGGAATCAAGGCTCCATTTGTTTCAGTGCTCACAGCCTTTTTCTGTGGCACAAAAAGTGTAACACCTTTCTCCCTGTCCACCCTCTGAAAATAAAATGTAAGAGGAACCCAAGCTCTCCTGTGGAGCTCGTCACCTTCCAGCGTTAATAACTACAGACAGATATGTCCAAGTTGCAGCTGGCAGCAGCGTTGCCTCAGAGCATCTGTAACCACGGTGCAAGTAACACCAGGGTCTGCCATGAATCCCGCAGTGTTTGATATTTTCCCTGAGCTCCATGTGCTGGAGACAAATGACTACAGCTTCCCCTAGACAGCAAAGCTTTTACCTTCCTTACTACTAAAGGAGAGCCAGGAGCAGAACTGATTGCACCAAAAAAGGCAAAGAAGCCAGGATAAAAAAAAAATAATACAGGTATTATGTGACCATCTATATCTGTGTTATATCAATTCTGATCAGATAGTTCTGATTCTGGAGCTACAATATGCTAAAGCTTTCAATTTTATTTTTATTCTTTTATTTAGCTTTAAAAATAGAGGCACTTCCCTCCTTGCTCCCTCGCAAAATAGAAAGTTTTACTTCTACTACTCAGGATTCAAAGCAGGACTACAAACAAAATGTATCATTTTCACTTACAAACAACAGCAAGTTTCCACATTAATTGTCTCTCTATCACTCATTCAGAGGCACCTCATAACAGTTAAGCAGCATAATAAAAGCATTAAATGTGTTCCAAGTCCTGTAGAGGCCGCACACAACTCATTTATAATCATGTCAGGGGCCTCCGCAGGAGGATCTGCTAACTAGTCTGCCTTTGGTACCATAAGCTATGCATGCTGAAGAAAATGCTTCTGTTGCAAGCTTATTTTGCTTATCTAACCTTGTGAGGAGTAAAAGAGGAAACACAATCGACAAGTCAGGAGATAAATGCCGTAGAAGGACAATATAAGCAGAAGCACATTTACAAAGTCATTCAGAAAACACTTCCACTCCGTCATGTTTGTTATTTAAATATGGAGAATCATGGTCATATTTCAGATCATTCAGAAAGACACTTTAATCCCATTACAGGAGGAAAATTTCTCACACACTGGTGCTCAAGAGATGGATGGGTACAGACATAAGGAAAAGCTGAAAGGCTGGGAGCAGCCGTGCCCCAGGGGAGAGCATCCCAGGAGATGCCCGAGGAGGAATCTCAGGGCTGCAGCAAGCAGAGACCAGCTGGCTCCAGCTCCCTGCCCTGGCTGGCCAAGGCTGAGTGGAGCAGGATTTGTGCTGGTTCCTCCACTGCATCTCAGCTGAAGGGGCTGGGAATGCTAGAGCTGCTGCTGTTCTGAACCATCCAGCATCGCACCCTTTTCTGGGCTGCCTACCTGTGCTTGTGGGAGGGAAAATAGCTTGGTGAAGGTCTGCTCTGCACCAGCAACAAAGCTCTTGGCTGCTTCCTCTTCCTAGTTGCTTTAAAAAAATATTAAACTTTTTTTTTTTTTTTTTAAAAATTACATTTCCCAATCCCAGGCAGGATGTTACATTTCCTCAAGAGGAAGCAAAGCTTTACAACAGCTGAATCAGCTCTGGGTTGTGTAAACTACACCTCGATCACCCAGGGAGAGACATCCACTCTAATCCTAGTGTTACTAACATCCACAAATCCACATGGACCACGCTGTTGTTATGGTAAATTTGCAGCTCTATCGGTCTTCGAGTAAATAAAATGAATGCTACAAAACCCATGTGAATTACAAAGAAGTTGGTATACAGCTTCCCCACTTACAGATAAAATAAAAGGTTGCAGGTTGAAATAAGACCATTTAAAGACCAGTATCATGAAGCTGGGCCCTAGCAAGTTGAAAATCTCTTGCCACTTACAGTGCATCTCAAATGAGCACAACAGAGCGCTGAACTCTGACTGCTGTTTTTTAGAATACACTTCCCATTTTTGTTCTACTTCAAGAGCACAGAGACAGCAAAAAATTTACATTACGTGCAGTATTGTTGTTTGGTTTTTTTTAATAAAATTAGCATTGACAAGTGTGCAAAAACACATGGCGTGTGAAGAAAACAAGCCAGTGAACTATTTAGGGACGACATTGAACAATCTTTGAAAGCACTTCTGAGCAGGGGAAAGCTGCACGTCAGAACGGGAGCAGGGCTCTACCTCCCCGCCTTCCCACTGGGCATTTGTACCATATTTGGTAGAGTAATGAGGATGGAGACCATGAGGAAAAGCCTGGCTTGGCAGGCAGCTGACAGTAAAGCCTGTTTTGCACACACTGTGATTTGCGGTCACTGTCTTGGTGAGTGCTCACACCTCTCATTTGCTCTGAGCGTGCCCTTCCTCTGCCCTCCAGTCCCCACCCCACTGGGGACGGGGCTCTGGACCACAGCTTCCAGCATGACTGAGGGCATGAAAGCAACAGGCCACATGAGTCCTGATTAACAGGGGACAAAACAGACAAGAAAAGAGCCTTTGGATACCCTATGAGCTAAAGGAAGATGAAGTGCAGGCTCACGACCTGATGGGAAAGCTGAGAACAAGCCGCAGTGAAGCGTGGTGCAGTCAATTTTTCTTTTGTTGTAGTCTTTACAAAAAGGATTATCTATAACTGAAGCAGATTCACTTCAACAAGCAAATAAACATACATCCAGATGAACAGGCTGGAGAACATTCAGGTAAAGTGGATGTCTTGGTGGGCAGGGCCTTATTAATCCCACAGCACATAACAATCTAAACACTGATACAACCTGAAATGCGGGTAGTTTCCCTTTAGGCCTGTAGCAAACAAGCAGCCTTTAAAAACTGAAAGACAAACATCTTGTTTCTCTTTAGAAAGGCAAGATCCAAGCAATTATTGGTCCATTTGTCCAATTCTGGAACAAAGTAAACATTTTTTAAAACATTTTTTTTTTATCCTGTCTTTGCATTCTTTACTAATCATCAAGAACAGTTTGTGCCAACCCAATGCAGTTTCCCTTTTTGATAGGCCTAATGTATGAGGCAGCATCCTCCTAATCAGCTTGAGGAAATATAATAGTTCATTAACTGAGATGGATATGCAGTTAACTGAAAAAAAAACCAAAAAACAACCCTCTTAAAGAGCACTTGACCACTCGGCAGGACAGCAAATGCTGCTGTTTCACAGGAATCTGTCGGTTTAGCAGCTTTATTCAGCATTTTAAACAATTTGATCATGTGAAAAAAGGCACTCCATGGTTTACAACCAAAGGAGGAATGGTTACAAAGATGTTTGGAGATACAATTAGAGTATATAAAAAAAAATTGCAGCAGTTTTCCACATGGCACAGCAACACAAGCAACAAAATGCAATCCAATAAAATTGTTAAAAGCATTCCTCTTAGGCAGAAGAAATCAATTTTGCAGTAAGGAGTGACTGACAGGGCAGCAGCATTGCTAAGAAGCTCAGAAATCATAGAAAGCCACAAACTGAGGAGCAGCTATACAACAATCCTTCACCACAGAAAGAAGAAGTTACTCATTCTGGATGAACGTGGGGAAAGAGGAGTGGGACACAAGTAAGGTAATTGTTCTGCTGGCTTGGGGATGATGATAGCAACACACTCAGCTCTGGATAAGACCAACAAGAATGATGCATGATTTAGAAAACATAATTTAGGAGGTGAGGCTGAAAGATTCAGGCTTGGGGGGTTTTTTATTTGGTTGGTTTTTTCAAAGCAAAAAAGAGCAGAGACAGAACTCAAGGCAGCGTGATCAGAGCGCAAACTAGATGCTAAACAACCATGGTCGCTGGTGATGGGAGGAAGAAAAAGGCAGCAACTTAATTTTCAGCAAAAATCAATTTCGGTCAGTTACTAGGAGAATTTTCTAATTAAGGAAAACACAGCAGTGGGACAGAACATTTGGGACACTCACTAGAGATTTTTTTACAGGTTGGACAAACCTCCACCAAGAGCGCTCTGTCCTGGCACTGCTCAGCAGAAGAGCACAGGGCAGGTGGTACCCCGATAACTCTTCCAGCCCTCCCTAAACTTTAATAAATGGATGATCAACATTATTTTACATATTTCCCAGAAACAAACAAACAAAAATGTTACACACCTAATAAAACTGGCTCAGTGTTTCCAATGCTGCAAGATTTTTGCTCCAATCCAAGCTCAAACACAGCCCTTGAAGTCCTGCATACAGAAAGGCAGCTGCCCTTCTCTCTCAGCTTTTCTACCTTTCATTCCTCCTAGGAAAATAAGAGACAGTCTTGTAGGCAATAAAAGTTCTATGAAAATCAGCTGTGGAAAAAATGTCAGCTAACGGCTCTGCCTCAGTACCTGCTGATCTAGTCAGGGTTATCTAAAGTTGAATATTCTCCTAGAACACGATGGGATGTGAAGTTAAAATAAATAGCCATACCCTGACTAACTTTCCCCGTAGCCAACTCTGACATTTGAAGGACTGAGCAATTTCACACCTTTTAAGATTACCTAGCTGGCATTTCTGAAGTTTCTTCTACACTGACATTTTGTGTGAAGGAAGGAAACTTAGTGAGGCTAAGAGGCTTTGAAGTGCAGGTGGGAGAAAGGCTCCAACAGGCAAAACAGACAGACACAAGCTTATTTTGGTGCTCTCGCTGCCATTGTCAAAAAATCAGTGGATTTTGTTTCACCTTGCTACATTAAAACAGGTTCAGAAGAAGTGACAATGACACAGCTAAGTAGCTAAGTGCCTTTAAAACACCTCATTTCCAGTATTTCAGACTTTACAGAATCACACCATACATGTGCAGAGAGCTCTGAGACACCAATTGCTGATAATGTCATCTAATTGATCTTTCATTAGATCAATAGGAAACCAATTTGTTCCTAGCATGAAGCACTACTCAGTTGTTTGGTTGGGGGATTTTTTGGCTGTTTTTTTTAGCACAGATGATGTAGGGCCAGGTCTACATTAAAGCAATATGTTAGTTTAACTCCTGGTTCAAGCAGCTCTTAACTTTTGATCTAGCTTAGTAAATTTTGTCCAGATTCCAAAAGTGACAGTGCCTGAGCTTAAAAAAAACCCTCTTTCTCACTAAGCTTTCAATCTCATCATGCTCTTAGGCAAGACTCTTTTAGCAGTTTGAGCCAAATTAAATACAGGAAAATGTCAATGTAATAAGCAAAGAGTATGATTACTGGAAGTACTGGTTAACTGGAAAGTATCTCTTTGTAGATGCTTTGTGAAAGAGTCATCAAAATAACTGCAGTACTTTGGCAAAAGCAAAACAAAGAGCAGAGAATATTACTAGAATACACTGGCTGTTTTACAGCTTTGCGGTGACAGCAGCAATCATCTTTCCCCACTGAGTTATTACCTTCAGAAGACTACTTGGCAATAATCAGAATACAGCTGTAGAAGGGATACTTTAGTGCTAAACAACACAAGGTTTACTAGCAAAGAGAAAGGATTTCATTAACCTAACCAACACAGTTGGAGAAAAGAGGGCAAAAAAAATCCCCAGGAGTCATCAACAGGCTTTCAGGCTCTTACACGCTACAAACCTGAGGCAGAGTTTCCGGACTTGAAAGAAAGTTTGTTTCACTCCTGTGCCTCCCACTCAAACCCATATCACTTTGCTGTGGTGACAACGTGGATTTAGTTACATCAAAGTGATCTCAAATCACCTCCTTTCACCATGATTCAACATAGCTAGCAGGAAGCTCATCCAAATAGAGAGATCTTAATCTGGTTTTGCATTTGGATTTTAAGCATTATCTAGAAACCACATTTCTACAGCTGGCAATACAATCGAGGGGGGTGACTCCCAGAAAACATTTTTTTGCAAATATTGAGTCAAACTGAAATATTTGCAAATCACCTCGATGAACCTTCACTAACCCTGGTAGATCTGCTCCTCCCAGTCCCACCGGGCCCATTCCTGCACCCGAAGAGCTCAGCTGCTCCCCGACCACAGTGCTGGGGTGAGAAGAAAGGAAGGTTTCTTTGGTGCCCTGACCATACCTGGGCTTCCACTCACCTACCTCTGCTCTTTCTTCGGTGAGGGGAAAACCCCCTAGAACTGAAAGTTTCTTCTTTTCTTTTAAAATGAAAAATAATTCAACATTTCCCTTCTGGGGGAAATTCTGAATATCTGTAGTTCCAATTCAGAACTAAGTTTATTGAATATTTTCCAGTGAATGGAAATACCCAATCTGTGAACAGTTCTACCTAGTGAGCACTAAAATACCACAGCTTACAATTCGGTGTCTTCATCTATTGACTCATTTAAAGCCATCCAACTATGTCACGGTATTCCTTAATTGAAATAAATTAAAATTCACAAAAAGAGAATGGGCTTGCTTTTCAACTTCACACTTTATTCCTTAATTTTGAATGATCTGCTCACTGACCTGAAGTGAATAAAATATGCTTTCTCCAAATCTTTCAAAGATTGCTGCTCAACACATTGCTAATGTGTTTATTTGGCACTTGAACACATTTGAGTCTAAGCAACTATGCAATGGCTTTCATCAGTTTAGCAACCTGGCAATATTAATGACTTCAGCAGCTAACAAAGACGTAAAATACTGGCAGTACATTTGGTAAGGCTACAGCAACCTCAGTCAAATTCCAGTCTGAGAATTTACTAACTGTCTACAGTCTTATGAAAAAACATGCCAATGTAAGAAAGTTGTGTGGCATTGAGTAGATCTTGCACAGTTCCATCTCCATCTCATTACTTCAGCCAAAAAAACATCAGCTGTAGCATTCCCCAGTGATTACATGGGCTGAGTTCACTTTTGAAAGGAAAGAGGGCAAAGCAACACTCAAGTTTTTCTTCTCAGGTTCTGCATGCCCCAAGCATGGTTACTCATTGAATCATCACCATCTCTTCTGTCTCGGTTTATCTCCAGCCAAGAACAAAATGCCATCCAATTATATTGAAAAACATTCAAACATATTTATTAATTCTTTAAACAAACTTACAGATCAAGTAACTGCAATGGAGAACAAACAAATGATAGCAAAACTTGGCAAACTTAAAGCTAAAAAAACCCTCTAACCATAAACAAGACACATAAAGATGAAAATATACTCAGACACTTACTTTACATGCCAAAACACAGGCTCAAGAAATCCACCCATTAGGAAGTGTGTCAATTACTAATCTTTGGGAAACAAAGAATTACCCAAACCACTTCTATATAGTGATCTAAACCATCCCATGTATTTAAGTATTCCTTTTGGCCTTACACCTTCCATCTGCTTTTCCCACTTATTTGGCTTCATGAATTTGGGGGTTTTTTGTTGTTGTAGTTTTTCAAACACAAAAGCTTTGGTTTTACATTAAACACCAAAACAAAAATCAAAAGAATTTAGGGTAAAGTACCGAGGATGATCTGTCTAGATCACTATACCAAAAGCTGCAAAATATTATACTACACTGTTATGCTCACTTATCTTAAAATCATATATTTCTGTTTGTCTAGTGGTCTATGATGAGCAACATTCTAGATGAGGTAGATTTGAGAAATATTTATATTGCCATAATGATTTAAATGTTGCAGGGGAGAAGGAACGAAGTTGTCACAGGAATTTAATTACTCTTTCTCCCACACTATTCCTTTACTTCTGGAATATCAGGTAGTGCTGCTAGCTGACTTTGTATAACCTGAGTTTTGTTTTATCTCACTGAAATCCCTGAGGCTTTATTCTCATTTTGTCTCATCAACCCCAATTTTTATAATGTCTTTTTTTTTTTTTAGTCTGATTGTAAGTAAAAGATTTAAGCTAATATAGGGTCTGCTAGTTCTACTACATTTCTCCTCTTTCTATCACTCATTATGAGAGGTAAATAACAGATGTGGAGGAAACTGTGTATTTGAGACTGGGTAAAGAATTTGACTTTTTAAAGGAGGGAATACATAAGAGGGTAAAATACATAAGTTTGTAGCTAAAAAGCAAACTCTCTTAGTTCTAGTTCTTGCAGAACAGTATGTTCTAAAAATGAAGTATTTAATTTCAGATTTTTGACTGAATGGAGCTTGAAGACAGGGCTGAACTTTAAAAGGTTAGTGGCTATAAAGTTTGTTCCTAGCAAACTCCTGAGGAGATCTCTTCCCAGTCTGCTAAGACTGACTATATCTAAACCTAACATGTCTGCACTTAGCTGGGAGGAGAAAGGAATTGCTGAACATGAACCATAAACAGCTTGCATGGATCCCTTTCTCTCTCCCCATTACATGACATTCTGCCTCCAGCACAATCAGTGTACTGCTGTTAACACCCTTGCAGCACAGGGTAGAAACTAATGCTCAGAATTCAGAGCAGAGCAATGTCATAGTTGTGCCAGAAGATGTCTGTTGAACTTTGCTGGGTAAAGCAACCTCAAAACAAAAGCATCACAAAAATAAACAAATCAATTAATGATTTACAAAAAACCCCACCAAAAGTCATCAAGCTGCTGCAGTAAAATATACAAGAAACATTCTTTTTGAAGTCAAATCAGCACCTTGTTTTAAATTGCTACGCTCATAGAGAGGAAGCTCAAATCTCAGCCTCATCACTGTAGAAAGAATAGTCTCTCCCTTAGAAAGCAGGCCAAACAAAAATAAACAAATCAATTAATGATTTACAGAAAAACCCACCAAAAGTCATCTTTACTGCTGCTGCAGTAAAATATACAAGAAACATTCTTTTTGAAGTCAAATCAGCACCTTGTTTTAAATTGCTACGCTCATAGAGAGGAAGCTCAAATCTCAGCCTCATCACTGTAGAAAGAATAGTCTCTCCCTTAGAAAGCAGGCCAAGGCTGTCATTCCCTCTTCCCCAAAATCCATCAGCTCAGTAGTAAGGATGGCTCTTGAAGTCTTTGAATTAATTTGGTTTCAGTGGTTTAGCACTTACTAATCAGTTTGACCACAGCTCCTTAGAGTCACGCATCCATCCTGGTAATTTTGCTGGACAGACTCAGGATGACTTAGCTACCAAAAGTCAGGTGTTTTCAGGCCAATATGGCCAAAGTAGAATCACAGTCTGGTAAGACTCAATACAGTTATCTGCCACTGCACAACACAGGTAAAAAAATTCTATTTATATTTTTTAAGCAAAGTATAATTAACCCAAGAAGTCCATGAAGTCAAGGCATCTGAGGACAGGCACTTGAAAGCATAAAAAACTAAGCCTTTTCTATGAATAGTCTGAGTATCAGCTGGAAAGCAGAGAGGCTTTTAATATGCATTTTTAAAGGAAAAAAAAAAAAACAAAAACCAACTCTCTTTGATGGGGTTTGACCAGGTCACAGCTGACGCACATCAACCAGAAGCATAAGAAGGTCAGTCCATTAATGCCCTCTGGAAAGTGCACTGCCCTGGAGCACATGAAACAGGCCATCCACAAATGGTCCATGCTCTGGCATCCTACCTGGTAGCAGTTCCACGTAGTAGCACTCATGAGCCATCTACTGTAAATAAGCCTCATCTCACCTGCTGCAAAATAGAGCCAAATACTTCAGAGAAGTCACAGTGCTTGCTCCAAAAAAAACATTTACAGTTTAACACGAGACACAAACACAAGTGCAATTGACACGTAATAGGGCAGAGCTGGTTGGAGCCAAAACAAGAGATACTGCAATGCAGTCACATGAAATTTCTGTACATGCTCATCTTGAATGATCCAAGATGGGTATTTCTAACACAGACGGAGGAATGGCACTGTTAGTGATGTATCTTCTGAGCATCAGAGAAGTAAGGCTCAGGGAAGACTCAGTAAGGTGAAAGCTTGTGAATGTCTTGCAGGCCTCTTCACATCTACATTGCCACCTGAGTCTCAGGAGCAGGAATTAAAGTTTCCTCATCTTTCACTGGTAAAGCAGAGTTTATCGGTTTTCTTTTTCAGAGTTAGCATACTCTGGAGTTTCTGTTAAAATTAAAGAATGAATTTCTTCTTCTTTAATTAACTTGTCATAAGCATTCACAGAATCATCCTTTTCACAGCTCTGAAAGAGAAGAACAACACTTTAACAGCACTTCTTCATGGCAAGCATTGTTTTTTCAGCCCAAGACGACACACCCATTTCACAACGTATAGCCTATATCATGAAAAAGCCAAGGTAGCTGGGCAACAAATTGTGCTTATTAGGGACATGGCTTAGGCCTGGTTGACAGAAGAATTGTCCTCTCTGGAAATGAGGAAGAACTGGAGGTTGGTCCCCATCTTAAGAGTCTTTCCAACTACAGCTAATGTGTGAAGCTCAGGCAGGAGGATGAAGAAATGAGGATGTACACGTTTAGTAGAGTTTTCACTGAGACCCTGAGCACATAGAGAAGATCAAGATAATACTCAGAGGCAAGAACATAACATTACTTGGGATAGCACCAAAGCACCTGTCAGAGCATGACAAAGTGTAATAGCTACCATACTTATGATCCTCACAGCCAAAAGTCCCATCTTAGTGCCATAATGACCAATCCATGCTGAAATATTTATTCAAAAAGGTAGTAAACTAGGAGGCCAGATCCATGCTTTCTACATAGTTCTGATTTATTACTAGGTGAACCCTGCAGAAAAGGGGAATACTGGATTTTGGACTGACACCATCTGCAATTGGGAGGCCACAAAAGGAGACTTGTTTAAATAAAGGCAGCAATTCCTCCGACTCCTGTTCAGCTGAGAACAGCACACAGCACCAGACACCCAGTCATTATGCACTACAAATGTTTCACAGGTGGCACAAATTTTGAGATGTCACAGTGAGTCAGAAGGTCCCTTCCATAAAAGGAAGAGTTGTTCAGAGAACAACCTACGTTGCCTCACGTCCAGGTTTGAATTAGGGCTTGTGAGTGCACTTCCCTTAGGATTTTTATAGAGATAGTCACTTAGTCTTGTTTAGAAATCCAGATAATAAAAAGAATTAAATGAAAAAAATCTCAAACCAACCCAAACATTTAAGGGACTAGCAGTTTGTGAAATGACAGAAGAATGCAATTCTATTAATGTATCTAGAAAAGTATATGCAATTTGAGGGGAAAAAAAAAACCCTCTCAGCTTTGGCCAATTGTTTCTGAACAACTCTTACCACTGTCTGCATACAATATGCTTACATATATACAGTTGGTTTTAAGATAGATATAGGTATTAAGAAAAAGAAAATTGGAAGCCTACAGACTATGGTTCAATTGACTAGTTGGCCCAACAGCTTCTTACTAACCTGGGAATCCTCATTCTGCTCTCCAAACATGCGCTTCAGAATTTCTCTAGGGTCTGGAATTGGCGGAAGAATCAGTATCTTAAGCCTTCAGAAAATTAAAAAGGAAAGCTTTAGATGAAAGTTGTATTAATTTAAAAACTAACAGTTCAAAGTCGTATTTGGGTGCAGGCAAGAGAATTTGTGGAGTCAGATTTGGCATCACCAGTCAGACTTCATTCTCTGTGCAATTGTACATAATTCTCATTTTCACTCCCCAAACCAAAAGGAAACTGGAATATTCACACAAACAAATTCTAAATAACTTTCAATGCTGATAAATCAGTAAAAGCAGACTTTTAAAAAAAATCTGGTAAAATATACTTTATATAGAAGTTAACTTTGAATTTGGACTTCATTGCTTAAAGAGAGGAGATGCAATAGCTACGCAGCAAGAATCTTAACTGTAAGCAGACAGAAGCAATGGTACCCAAATGCAATCAGAGCATGTGCATAAACCCAATTCTAATGACTGAGGCACAATAGTGCTGCCTTTTTATTATGCAATGCATGTTATGGATAAAACAGCTGCTACAGAAACATGCTACATCATGGACAGCTACTCGGAAGAGAGATGAATTGTAGCGCAAGTCAAAGAGCGATCAGAGTTCGGGAACTGTAAATAAAGGGAGATTGTTATTTACCTTTTTAGGTAAACTAGGAGAATTGTCATAGATATTGCTACTATTATTGGAACGGTGACTATCAAAACAAAATAGAATGTAGAGTCCATCTTTTCACCTGGAAAACAAAAATTGTAGAAACTTAGGGATGTTTTAGGAGGCTCTTTAGGAACAATGACAAGAAATTAATTAATAGACTGAATGTTTGTCAAAGACACTAGCACTTTTTAGGCAAGGACTCATTTTTCAAAGCATGATATTACACCATAGATACATTTGACAGGAAAATGAAAACCAGCAAGACTCAGGACTGAAAAAGAGACGGCACTGGAGAAGGGTTATTGCACAGCTGCATGGATGGCAACCCTGTCAACATGCAGAG
>NW_010323675.1:0-12104 GCF_000700745.2 Antrostomus carolinensis | reverse complement strand
CTCCCAACTGAAGTTAAACAGATGATGATCTTTGACTTTTATCTTAGCAGATAAAAGGTATTAGATGCTTTACAGATGAAGAATAAAAGTGCAAAAATTGCAGGAACAATTGTTCTCACCAATACTCTTTTCTTCACTCCAGTCACTATAGAGCTTGCTGCTGTAACACTCGGGCTTTGGTTTTGCTCTCACTTTGAAGACGTACTTGCTGTTAGGATCAACACCAGGAATTGACGTATAATTATTTTCAACCTAAGGAAAAATAAAAGGTAATTTGCTTTGTTCAATTAGCAATGCATTCTCAGTCATTTACATGCCCATCTTCATTGTGCAGTTAATGTATTTCAAATGTTTTGATGGAAGAACTTTTTGTGAATACTGAACTTCATAAAAAAGAACATAGTAGCATTTAACCAGCAGAGACTGCCTGCATAGGGATTCCAAAACTAAAAATTAATCTTACTCACTGATACGTTTATCATACAGAATTTGGCATCAATGATTAAACTAAGATTCACTGTCTGGAAGAGTGCCCTATTTTTAATTTTTTTTAATTTTTTTTTTTTAAAAACATCTGTGATTTATGCTGCCTTCCCCTGTCAGGGCAGCAATGTTGATCCAACTTTGATCATACCAAAGTCTTCTGTGATGCCTATACAGAGAGGCACACATGCACACACACTAGCTGAGATAGAACTTCACTTATTTTTGATCCAAAATGCCAGTTTCCTGAGGAAAGCTGATCTTACTCAAGTTTGCTAGATTTGGGGGTAGAACAAATAAATAAATAAATATGCTCCACAGGAGAAGAGTGCTACCTTACTTTTAAACTTACCACACTATTCACCATACTGATCAAACAGTACAGTCAGTTTGGCCATGCAGATACAGGCATGAGTACAACCAGACACTGAACTCAAGGCTTTCTATATGTACATTAAAATCAGCGTTTCTAAGAGCACAGACCTTTTTCTCCCTCTCCCATCCTCAGTCTCTTTATCACCTTGCTTTTCTGTATAATATTCTGCATTCTTGTGTGCACCAGCAATTAATTTGGCTTTATGGTCACCAAGTCACATCACTCAAGAACAAAGGTGTCATCTGACTAAGTGCAGAACAACAACAGGAAAACCCAACACCAACAGACCAGAGTCCCACATCACTGGGAAACAAACAGGTACTTGGGCTGCAGTTTATCTCCTGATAGGTGCTGTTTAGTTTAGTGTATACTTCTTTATCAAACTGTTCTTACACATACATTACTGCTTTGCCATAACAAATATCAGCAAGGATTCAGAAGACTCGTATGAATTGCATTGTACAGATATTACTACCAGAAACCTACTGTGTGGGAGAAAAGTCTTCTGTCCACACAACTCTTACAGCTAGTGCACCAGACCCATTCACATGCAGCATACATAATTTTTCACTTTTAAACAGCAGATATTTAAGTTACTGTGAATATCAACAGGAGTTATAAAAGATACATAGGGAAAAAAAACAGTTAACTAAGTAATGAAAAATTACTTTAATTATCTGAGCACTGTCCAAATCACCATTGTGATATTTAACTTCATAATATAAACAATTTTCTGGAAAGGTGTCCGATTCACTCCATTCTACATATATTTCATCATTAGTCTTTGACAGTGTAACTCTTCTTGGTGTAGCAGGTTTGACTGAAATGCAAAATGGAAGAATTAGTTAAAAATTATATTTCACTGGTTACAAAAGTGGTTCAAGTCTTGCATTGCATACTATTACACTTGTACCAGTTCAGGAACAGAAAGAGGAAAAAAGGTGTCCGATTCACTCCATTCTACATATATTTCATCATTAGTCTTTGACAGTGTAACTCTTCTTGGTGTAGCAGGTTTGACTGAAATGCAAAATGGAAGAATTAGTTAAAAATTATATTTCACTGGTTACAACAGTGGTTCAAGTCTTGCATTGCATACTATTACACTTGTACCAGTTTAGGAACAGAAAGAGGAAAAAACTCAGCACCAAAAAGTAACAAAAGAATAAAAACAACAGAAGAATACGAGTAAAAATGAGTGGGGGAAAAAAAAAAAAACCAAGAAAAACAAAACCCACAAACCAAACCCTATCTATATAATTTCTAAATCAAAGATCAATAGAAGAAGAGAACATCTCATCATCTTGTGTTGTCTCATCTACAGCTTAGGAGTTGCAAGCTTCTCAAACACAATGATACACTAGCAAACTTTTTATTTTTTGTAACGTGGTGTTACACTTACCAAGGGTGGTAGGATTTTTACTTGCACACACAGGCCTAATTTCTTCAGAATCATCTCTAATCAAAATACTTATAGGTGGGTAAGTATTGGTGACTTTTGGGAAACTAAGATTGAAAACGCATCTAAAGATTCCTTGGTCCACAGAACAGTTGTTGCACTTCTCATGGTTTTTCAAACCATCAAACCTATAGGAATAAAAATATCCTTTTAAACTCCAAAAGAATAGGACAGCAAGGGACAAGCTTGTTTTTAAATCTGTGGTACAAATTCTAAAGACTGATTTTGCATTAAAGCTGTGCTATAGCATATGTAAAAGTAAAGCTAAGCAGAATAAGAAGCTTCTAATTTATCTCAAGTTTTAGAAGGAATATAATTTTTGTAAAGAGTGTCAAGTACCAGAAAGAGGCAAGTTTGCTTTATATCCAAGCATTAAAGTTAACAGTTGCTTTCAGTTTTTATTCACATTTTCCACATGTGAAAACAATTTCAAGAAAAATAAATATTTAGAAAACAAACTAATTTGGATCAGTTCCCATCAACATAATTTAACTTCTGGGAATAGAATGAGCTGACCAATCTCCTTTAGCAGCGCCTCAGGTATCGCAGCTCCTGCTTGAGACAGTCAAGTTTCATCTATTGCCTGCATTTGCTTTTCAAAACGTCTGTACTCACTTTCAATAACAGAGAAGCTATGACAACCTTCTTCCTTGCTTCTCTTTGTTCCTCAAGTTCCAATAAAGATATGCCAGTAGATTTTCCCCCATAGAAAATTGATTTTTTAAATTTATTTTGTTCAAGTCATATAGAGTAAACCAGAGCTTCATTTAGGAGCACAATAGAAGTAAAGTTTCTCTACTTCACATCTCAATATATGGGGGCTGGGGAAGCTAAAACTGTTCTGTTTTCAGGTCCAGACCCCTTTTTAATCCACCCTTCTCACCTCCCTGCCCTGAGGTTTCATGAAGATGGGAGGCATTCAGAGCAGACAGCACCGTGCCGATGCATCTACCTGCTCTCCTGAGCCTCCATTTCAGCCAGTGTTACTGTGCACTGACTGGATTAATTTACTCTAAGCTAAGGTCATAATCATGCTCTTTTTGTATGAAAAGAGAGGTTTTTAAAGGAAAATATCAACGAAGAAGAATATAAAATGGAATTAAGCAATAATTTTTCAGGTAATTGTTCACTAATTTCTGAAAAACAAAACAAAACAAAAAACCCCACCTCACTTGCATTATGGAAAATGTATCTTTCAGTACAAAAGTCAAATGTTTCCTTAGTTTGCAGCTTTAAAACTAAAAAAAAAAAGTCTTTCTTTCTAAGCAGCATGAATCAAAACACTTTGATGCCACTGCAGCTACATCTTTCTTTAAAACTGAGGTATAAGCTAAAAATATATAGCTCTAATCTAAAGCATTATGCCAGTAAGTATCCATATACCCAGAAATTTGGATCTTCAACATCTCATTGTTATTGTTCTTATAATAAAGAAAATATTTCTTTGAGTAGCAGTTTAGAGAGAGAACTGTCCTCCCTGGATTTAACTAGAGCAGCAAGTTTTCTGCTGTTTGCTGTCCAAATGCATTAAATCTGAAGAGGAAAAAGTTTATTCAGTCAGTTCAGATAAGACAGAAAGCTGATTTATAACTACGACAAGGGGCTTTCAGAAAAAAACTTTAATATTTCTACAGAAGCTAATGCAATCTGACATTTCACAAGCCCCATCAACATGCAGAAGTATGCATAGATTAGCTGCCAAGTTTTTGCTCACACCACAACTCTGTTCCTTTGGAACAAGAGTCTATTTATGGCAGTGAGCTGGCAAGCATGGATGATGATAAAAAGATGTTCTCCAAAAGTTTCAAGGTGAATCAGTTATTTATGACATAGAAGATATAAACAAAACTACTGCTAAGTGTTATTAATGCTTTCATACCATTTTCCAAGCATTTAAGAGCTGACACATGCATTAGTGAGCAATTCAGACTTAAACAGCTCACATTTGTTGGGCTGCAAAGAAAGTAGTTAAGATATTGATCTAGCTCAATTCTTAATTCTTCCATCTTTTAATTCACAACTAGAAGAAATGAGAAAGCAACAGCAGTTATGTTAAAATGGGCTACAGAAGCAGCCAGTGCTGCACATAATAGTTATATCAGCTTCCCAAAAAGACTCAGCAACAGCAACCTCTTGACCCTTCAGCAGCCAAGTTTTATGTTGGGCAGGACCCAACACTAAATTTTATGCAATGTCTTGGGATCTTTCCAAGCAACAAGAAGCAGACAAGTAAAATGTATCATGTAAAACTAAAGATTAGGCTAAAGCACTTCAGAATAGGGAATAAAAAGTTTATACGAACCAGTAGGACAATGTATAATTGGTATCACTGCTTGCATTCTGCCCAGGACGCCACGTACAAACCATGTACTCCAAATTGTGCCAAACACAGCTCAAATCAACAGCAGCAGTACCTGGAATACCTGCAAGGCAAGTTGGAAAGGTCTCATAAGATTTATTTTGCCAGCAAAGTCTTCGCCCCAATTTCCAGAAGTAAAACATCTCTTTTTACATAACTGAAAGTGTCTGGAAGGCAAAGATGGGTTACCTCTCAGCCTGCACTGCCTGTCTCAGCACAGCCAGTGATGAATTCCAGTTGTTTATTGTTTGCAAGAGCTGAAATCTCAGCAGGGCAACTTCTACATGCAAGCTAATCATAACAGTGAAACTCAGTTTCCACCACATCTGAATTACGATTTAGAGTTACTTGATGCTAAGGACAAGGTGTTGCATCAGGAAAATCACAGAATTACCTAGATTGGAAAAGACCTTTAAAATCATCAAGTCCAACCATCAACCTAACACTGACAAGTCTCTGACTAAACCATGTCCCTAATATTTTATCCTACTAAACTACAGGTATTTTAAAAAGGAGTTAAAGTAACTGGCAGTTATATGGATAGCACTTAGCTTTGTTATAGTTATTACAGCCACCAACGTTAAAAATAGTCAGCATTTAATTATAGTTATCTTCTCCAGATACAATATTTGTTACTCAGTATTCTGAATATGGAAATGTCTGTAGATCTTAAATATGGACAAAAGCAACACTGGGGTAAGCTGAGTTTTTAATTTAGACCCATATACCTCTAGACAGTCAACTTCTTCAACATATGGAAAACCCAAACTACAGAACATAAATACTGATGATTAGATAGCAATTGTGAAGAGAGACATGAGATACATGAGAGTATCTCCCAGGCAGAGCAATTATGGAATAAAGTCTTTCATATTCAATCTTGCATTTTTGTATACTGTGTTAAAATATTACAGCACGTTAGATACTTTTTCCTTGTAACAAGTAGCAACACCTCCACAAATGAAAAATGAAATCCTTGTTACATGTTATCAACAGTCCAGACTTCTACTGATAGCAAACCCCAAACTATCTTCTACTTCTGAGCTTGCATTGTCCCTCAAGTAGCAACTGTCTAAGAGTACAGGAAAATGAAACTGGTTTTCCTGTTCCAAGAAGTATTTAAAAATATTTTATCTGCAAGTAGACTTTTAAAAGCCCCAACCTGTTTAGCACACGCTGTCCTAATGATCCACGTCCCTGATGTTCCAGAATACCCTTCTGACAGACACACAGACACGCCTGATAAGGGCTCAGATTCTCCCATCCACGCACGGTTCTCATCCACATTGAGTCACGCTCCTGGGTTAGACAGACTTTGCCTACTCAAGGCAAGAGGCTCTATTTCCCTGCTGTACCTCCTAGCTTCCAGCATCCAGCAGAAAATATTATTCCTTAAAGTCTGCTTCCTAACAATTTTGCTATGGATTCCTTATTTCTGGATGTCAAGAAACAAAAAATATTTTTTCTCTATTCATTTTGCTACTCACAGTTTTGTAGACCCCAGTCACCTCTTTTGAAAAAGAGAGAACTCTACTATAGTTAAATTAAGTTACAAGTTGTTAAATTTGCTAGAATCATCCCTCTAACATTTACAAATGTAGGGTTATTTTAGGGACTTTTGTTTGTACAGAAAAATCATACAAAATAAATTGACTTAGATGTTAGCCATGAAGTCAGCAGGCTTAAAACAACCCAAGTTGTCTCTTGTCTCACAACCCCAGCACAGCAGAGACAAGAGGAAAAACGGGAATCACATCATTGTCTTGGTAAAGCATTTAAATTTTACAGGCTGGCCCATGAAGTTTTAAGTGTCAGAAGACTCCACTTGGGTTTAGATGTACTATAAGCGTTCTGTTTAAATTCTATCAGTTGAACTAGTCCTCACCTCGAGTATCTCCCTATTTCTCTATGACCCATGTCTATGATATTTTGTTAAAACAGCACATACAATGAGGGCATGTCTCCTCAGACCAAGAGAGGCAGGACTGTCTCGGGTCTGGCCACTGCACATTACCTTTTGGCAGAAGCGAGGTCTCCACCCACCGGCTGGGCTGGCTGGTGTTATCGTACTTGCACTCACTTCTCACTTTGAAACGCATTTCCTCATCCAAGAACGTATCTGTCACGCGAAAGCGACTCTTACTCCATTCCTGGGTTTAGATTTGGGGTAAAGAAAAACAGAACATTTGATATACCATATCAGACTCGTGGGAATTAACTAGTACTGTCAGAAAGACTGCAAATGAAAGCTAAATGAAATGAGTCCCTGACCACATGGGAAGCCTCAGCATCAATTAGCTTTTCTTTTTCCTCTTCAGGCACACCCAGAACTCACCAAACAAAAACTTCTCTTACTCCAGTGACCTGTAGACATGAACAATGGCCATACAGAGATCAAGGAACAACTCTAACACAAGGGGAAATGGTCCTACAGTAAGTCTTCATGGATAATGCAAAATAAGCATGTTTATACTACAGCTCTATAAACAGGAGCTTACAGATCTAACCTTCCTCTTTCTGTGTGTGGACATATGAGCCTGCGACAAACAGAAGAAAGAACATTTGAAGATGTAACCAAAAAGCCATGAGAAGCGTTTGCATGTATTTAAGGAGGCAAAGGAAAAAAATTATCAAAACAAATCCACAAGTGGCTATTAAACACAATGAAACCACATCAGGCCCAAGTAGTCCATGAGTCTCCATTTTCAGAAGAGATTATGTGTCTGTGTAAGAAACAGGCTTACCCTTTTCTTATATGCTTTCCTGAGCATCTTTTATTGAGCTAGGAGGATATCTTTTACTAAATGAAAACAGGATTTTAAAAAATAATAATAAAAAAAAAATCCTTGTTATGATCAAAGAATGGTGTAACCATTCAGGCATAGAAATAAATAAATAAATATTGGCACTAACGAGAAGGCAAGGAAATCAAACAGCAATGACAGCCCAAGTTCTACCAGCTGTAATGCAAAAAGATGCAGCAAGATGATATGAAGTCTGGTTCACCTTGTCACATGAAACTGCTGTCCCACAGATCTTTCACTGCTGCTGACCTTAACATCTGTTAGACTCTGCCAAACTCATTCACAACTTGTTAACCAAGCACACTTTCAACTTGTTAATTTGTTAAAGAACCCATCAGAAGAGGTAAACAGGTTTTTGCTGAGTTAGCACGTTCAACTGGCTCATCTGAAGGTCTGATGAAGATCATTAAAGAGGCGTGTCAAAAATGAAATATCATCCTTTTAGCTGTGTTAAGTCATTAAATCAGCTTAGCTGTTTGCAAAACTACAGCCTTACTTCAAGTCCAGGATATCCTGAAGCTGTCAGAAAAGCACAGCAGTCCCTGTGAAGAGGCCATTGTAAACATCAGGCCATAAAACAACATAATAAGGCTCAACAACAAAGGGCTGTTTCAAGAGGCATCGTTATCGATTTTAACTGCATCCGAAACAGCAGCACTGCCAACCCCACGGCTGGTGTGTATTCAAGGCTTCAAATTCTGACCGTTTGGAATTATGGACTGATAGCATATTGTCTTACTGGCAATAAATTGTAAAAATATTTGTCCTACAGCCCCTTCAGTACCACGGCAATGCTGCAGCCAGTTCTGACCAAACGGTTGTTAATCCACACTAAGAATCACATCTGGGCTGCAAACCATCTAACACAGAAATAAAATCTAAAATAAAATTACTGTAACGATAGAGAGACAGACATTGCAGTCTGACTTACTGACTCTGTTATTACTGATGTTCCACTGTGAGCAGGGATAATAGGTGCACGAAAATCCAGTGCAGGAGCATTAAAAAAATTAAATAAAAATAAAACCCAAACCAAACAAGTTTTCAAATTTCTGTTCCAGGGAGCAAACGCGTTCCATGTTGTATTCAAAACACAACCCCCATGGATAATCATAAGCACAGGTAGTGGGATGGGGCAAACACAGGAATACATTAATACTTGGCATTACCTACAGAAGACACTGCACTGTCAAATCACAACTACACCAACGCTGAATGTGCGCAGCTCATTTTTAAATTGAGTTCAAAGGGAAGGAGATCAGCCTTTGCCAGCTGCTATTTAAGTCTTAAGGATATAGACTAGCTGTATATATTTTATTTTTTCTAGAAAGCCACATAAAGACTGAAACAAGTCTTTTCTCATTATTATTATGGTATTTCTGTGTTATCAGTAGCAGCTCAATTATCAGAGAGTGACAGACAGATTTTTCTGATCTGAAGATCCCACATGTTGGTATGACTAATTTTTGAGGTTTTGATCCCATGAGAAGAATTAAAGGCTATATTAAAATCATATTTGTATATATTTATATATGCATATATGCTTATACACACACAATTTTATCGCAGTAAGACATTTACCAGAGCAGAGCAGAATTTAAAGAAGCAATGCACTTACCCTTTTGTCCTGAGGAACCTCATCAATCACGATGTCGCTGGAATATTCCAGGTCGCAGCTACTGCTGATGTTCTCTGGGGGGTTCCATGTCCAGTTCAGGGTGCAGATTTGGATAAATGAGTAGTCCAGGTTGGATGGAGGTGGGAGAACTTTTGCTCCTAAAAGAAAAGATTTTTCAACAATCCTGTTGGCCCACATTTTACCATTAGTAATACTGGCCAGTTTTTAACTCTCCAACAGAAAAGAACATAAAAGACTTCTCAACTTTGTCAGCTCTTATTTGCTATCAGATAAGCTACTGCACACTAAATTGTTTCTACTATTCCTGCTAGCTTAGTCCATTGATCATTTAAATAATTATAAGAAACACACACACAAAAAAATAACTGAAAAGTAATTTTTAAGAAATTGCAGCATGCAACAACATAGTGGCTGTGATAATGAAACTTATGGCCGTGGAGGGAAGATCAGTCTCATTTTTCAGGTCTTTTCTGCTGCGAGTTTGCATCACATATGCTGAATCTTTAGTAAAAATAGTATATACATTTTGGGGAGCAATTAACACTTTAGTCTACTCCAAAATTATCCATCAATACAACTTTAGAGAGAAAATTTCAAAAAGACAAGCGATTACATCTTGCAGGCAACAGATGTACACTGGAACCACAATTCAGCCCAATCCAAGCAAAACTGAGAATGTTAAAAAAACAACGAAGAAACCACAATGCTTTTTCAATTACTCACCTATTAAACTCCTAATGCTACGCTCTGGCACAGTGAGTAAAACCAGTGCAGGACAAATGGCAATTTACTGCTGCCACACTTTAGTGGTACATTTTTTCACCTCTTCAAAAGCAAGACAGAAGCAGAAGAAAAGCAATGACTCAAGAGATAGCTGCTGGGGTAAACCCATTTGTGCACTGACCCTTCCTTACTCTTGTGCACTGAGTCACAGACTACTCAATATCCAGTCACCCAGCTTGAAGGTTGTATTAGAAAACAAAGAAGGGAAATATGGCAGAAAACAGAAAATTGCCAGGAAAAATTCAAGTATGTGTCAGACTCAAATTCTAGAAAAAATTACCAATTGGGAATTCCCTAAGAAAATGAAAGTGAATTTTGTAGTTTTTAAAGGGCTACTCTAACACGTACTATTAGGAGATATTAAATAAGAGGCCAAATGAGACTGCTTCTCAAGGGTATCTACAGGTATCACCACTGAGGCACCATCACCTCTTTGTGGAAAGAAAGTTCTCGTTATGCAGTAGTTTCACAAACTCTTCAAGCTGATAGCAACTAGGACTGCAGGTCTTGCCCATCCCAGGAAACTTGCTCATTCCAGGAAACCAGGCTCAACCCTCCCCAGCATTTTGGGGAGCACACAGGGAAAGGGCAGAATAATTCCAGAGAGATTGGTTTTCCCATCCAGGTCACAGTGCAGCCCCATTTCCTTCTGCTAGCGCAAGGAAGAGGGCAGATGGAAAGGCAAAACAGCTTCTTTCAGGAAGAATTTTTCTCAAAGAGTCCATGACACCATTATCTTACATTTCCTGAGAGCCTTAGCTGCCGAAGCTTGAAGAAAATTCATCAAACTCCTGGAGCTTTCTCAGAGTTTTGCATAGTTAAAGGACAGGCAATGGCAGACTGCATGCACGTTTACCATCTGCGTGTCTGCATGCACGCGCTGATAACGTACAATCGCACAGAAAATGAGAAAAATTACTAAGATTTACTCTTTTAGTCTGAATATGCTTAGCTTTTTTGAATACTCACAATTTTTGAGATTTTGTTTGTTTGTTTGTTCGGTTTTATAGCCGACCTTGCGAGCAGAGCAGATAAATTTTTGTTCTTACAAAAACACAGTTTCCTCTGAAAAAACCTGACCCCAGCCAGAACATCTTTACCTATTACCTTTTCTGCTAACAAAAATTTATGCCAGGTTTTAGGGACAGCATTGAGGGCTTAAGTTTGCAAATACTGAGTCCTTTGGATTATGTGAATAAATAAATATTTATATATTCAAGACTACACAGCTCCAAGCATTCTGTCTTTTCATGATCACACTTTTTATTGCCTGCAAAAGCCACAAAGCATTTAAAAAAATAGTGTCATCCCCAATTGCCATTTGAAGTTCGACACACTTCCTTTTAATAGGTTTGATTAAAAGTAATTGCACTTAAGCTTGCAGATTTCTAACCTTACAAAGTAAGAACTGGGAATAACCAAGGTTTAGAAATAAATGAATAAATTGTATTGGCATAAAAAGTGTAAATCTAGTAGGTTTTAGATTAGTCTAGACAATTCTGAAGCTTGTGCTTTAATGTTATATTCAGTTGAAGATTTGCTTTTATTCATAGGCTCGGACAGTCTCATACTGTTGTACAAAATATACATACAGTCTAATACTTCTGTTAGTAAAAATCTCATTGCTACAGCAATTTAGCAGAACAACTCACAGAGCAACTATGAAACATAGGCAAGACGTTATTTCACTTTTAAAAAGCACAACCACAGCGATGCTTCTATGAAAATAAAGTGCAGCAGTAACTAGGAGAGATTAACTGAGGCCATCCTGCAGGAAAACCGTTTTACTTCTAAAATCGATACTGTGGAAGCATCAAATATTTTGCATCATGTATCGTAAAAGTGTTGTAAAGTACCATAAAATACTTTGTATTTGTATTTTGTCCTCCTGTATTTTCATAGTTGATTTCATAGTTAAAAACCGAATTGTAGCCAGTTGAAAAATACCAATTTTCTTATGTTTGCAACTGTATTTTTGCATAACATTAGAAAGAACTAATAAGCCTTCGAGCTCGGTTTCTTATGAAACCCTCTCAGATACACGCAGAGCTTTCCTACAACGACACGTTCGTGCTTCCAAAAGCGGGGAAATCACAAATAACGGCAAATACACGGGACAGAGCCCGGAGCGGGGAACCTGCCCGGGCTTCAGCTCCCGCCAGACCCGGGCACAGGGGGACGGGCGGTGGGTTCTTAAGGCA
>NW_010323674.1:0-26533 GCF_000700745.2 Antrostomus carolinensis | reverse complement strand
ATATGGCTACCACAGCAAAAGCCACTGGCAACCTCACCTATACCACACGTTTAGAAATGGAAAGCCCACCAAGGAGTTCCAGTTACAGGAGTTGTGGTCTGAGCTGGAAATACAGTAAATGGCTTTTTTTTCTGTCAAACAGGATTGAATGTAAACTATCTTAATGTAATTTTTCCTTATTTTAAAAAGGGATTTAGACAAGGCAAATCACAACCTTGCATCACTACCTTTTAATGATTTAATACATACAAGTGCATCTCCTTTGGGTGACAGATTTTGTCAAATGACTGAAGAACAACGAAACTGCCCAGTTTCATTACGCTCTTCAGCAGGTGTTGGACCTCAAATAACACTGAAAGTAACAAACAGTGCTAAGGAAACTTCAATACAAAACACTGCTACACAGTAAAGAATATTCTTCGAAAGAAATTTTGCTCATAAGTGCTTAGTTACAAAAACATTTTAAACATTTGCAAAGGAAAAAATAATCTACTCACATCTTCAGTGTCCTTAACCCGTAAAATCTGTTCCCGCAGGTCCTGTAAGTCGTTAAACGTGGACTGTGCTGTTATAGAATATACTAGTGCAAACCCTTGACCATTCTTCATATAGAGATCTCTCATTGCTGTAAATTGCTCCTGTAATCAAATATTTTTAAAAGTAATTAGCTAGTGAATGCAGCTAATGAACATTTACAAAGGAACGCTATTATTGTAATGGACAAGTATATAGTACTGTACAGCAGGCTGTTACATTTTCACCCCTTACAGAGATCTACTGAAGCATGCAAATTTAATAGAAGCATTAACAACTTTTTTCCCTTTGTTTTTTTCCCCTGCTAGTAGAGAAAAAGGCTTCTTGAAAAAAACAGGAAAAAGATCAAGAGCAGCAAGAAAAATATATCTGCAGACAGACTGTTGTATGCCCTGAACCATAACACAAGGTGTGAAGATTTGCTTGACAATATCTTGTAGTGATCTTTCATTTATTTTCTGATATGGTGTTAAGCATGAGTCTGCCATCAGACCAATTCCCCAGACAACAAATATGGACTGGAAATTCAATTTCTCTTCTAACATGATATTGAAACAGGCCAAGGTGTCACATATTCGTGATTTATTGTGAGCACGACTGTGTGGGAAGGCACTGCCTGATCCCCTCTGAACATATGCAGTTACACCGTAGTCATCCCTAGCAGGAACATGGCTTAAAGGTTCAGTGAAATGCAAGGACAGGCTGGAAAATCTGTAGCAGATCAGAGCTTTGTCCACCACGCCTGTTAAGGAAGCCTCACCAGACCCGTGTAACAGTGATTTCTGCTTCCACGCCTTCGCACTGCTGCTGATAGTTTTATTTAGAAAGCTTTGAAAATTAACTTTTAGGAAGAATGTCCTCCCGCTGTGATGTGCACTCAGCCATCACAAGGTCTGTTTACTCAGTGACAAGACTTTGCAGGATGGCAAGTGACACTGGCGTGGCAGAGGGAGTCGCTGCACGTCCCCAGCTGCTGGCAGGCTGGAAGGATGACCTGAGTCTCCCAAAGCAGCACAAGGCAGCACCAGGGAGGTGCCACCTGGGTACAGGAGCATTCCCTGTCAGGTACAAAACCTTTACTGACTGAATCCTCTCTGTGTGGGCTGCTGTGACATGCTGGGAGGTGATCCCCATGCACTGCCTGGAAGTGGCTTCAATCTGTGTCTGTGTATTCTGGCCACTTGCAAAATTAACATGCAAAACTCTCCCTTATTAGAATGTTGATAGCAAGATGATGGTGAATGGCAAAGAAGAGGTGAGTGGCATGGGATGCACCAACCTTTGTGTGCCAGTACTGGGGTACCAGCTGGGGAATGGGTTCACAGCACTGCTGGCTCATTCACCACACTGGATTTTAGGTTAATTAATAAACCTGTTCAATTTAAATTATTGGAGCTGATCTACTGTTTTCATTTGGGCACAGTTATTCTACTAGTATAAGTTCTAATGTTAACATCTGACCTTATTCTTAATAAAGAAATTCCATATTAGAAACAGAAGTTATACTTACTGTCCCTGCTGTATCGAGGATTTCAAGCATACACTGTTGACAGTCTACTTCCACTTGCTGGGAAAAAAGGGAAGAGACAAATGCAGTTAAAACTAAAAAGTCTGAAATGAGACAGGCAAGAGGAATATCAGCTTAATTTTTACTTCTGCTGTAAAGACCTCTACAAGCAAACCAGCCACCTGCACGGCCCCAACACTAAGAGAGGCACCACTATTAGGGGATTAATTACACTCCAAGCCAGTCATTTGGGTCAGCTCACTTATGCCTCAGGACTCCATCAATTAAAAAGGCCTGAATGAGCCGCTCATTACAAACATCTCAACTTAAGTGAGGTAAAATCCACTCTTACAAACCAAAGGACCTTGAACTTCACTTGTTCTTTGCTGTTGGGGGAGAAGGAAGTAAGGAAGAAAAGCAAAAGTAAAATATTTAGTGATCCTCCCAGTTAGGCTTAGCAAGTTTTCCACTCACTGAGAAATGTCTCAGATCCAATGAGAGTAATTCCAGGAAAGTCAAATAAATTTATCATCAGAACTCATACCACAATTTACATTTAATTATCACAGGCAAGAATGTTAAGTTTTCTGGTTTGGTGCCTTTAATTATGGTAACATTTATGCTAATCTGTAAGACAATGGGTTACTTGACATCAGTGGAGTGAAGAAAGCAGCTCTGTTGACAGAATTACGTAACATGACAGCGCCAGGGATCCTGACAAGGCCTTTTGCTCAGCAATTACAAGCCTGCATCCAGAATGGCTGTAAAGAATTCTATATGCCTTCAAATCAAGGAGAACACATTTGAAATAAATGGCAAAACAGCCATTCCTGGGAGAAAACAACAAAATGCAATTGCTGTGCTACAGCAATACAACTTACTGTGATGACTGGCGTATGTGTCCTCTGCAATAACTTCTACAGATAGCACAAACATAGCAAATACTGGTGTCTTTGTGTTTTGAAGTAATAATCATATGTCAAATGAAAGCATTTGGCTTACTTTTACTAGTAAGCTAAAGAACCAGCTTAGTACTTCAAGCCAGTAAAGTACTCCATAAAGCCAAAGGAAACTACCTGTATGAAACCACTTCCAAGACTGCTGCTTTTCTCTGCATCACCTTCTTGCTGTGGTTTGATGCAGCCCTTAAGATTTTCTCAGAAAAAAAAACAAACCTTTCTCATTCTGATAAGCTTTTGTTGCATTATTATAAAGAGAGAGAGTCTCACTATGTGAGACTTGAAAGAAATAAAAATTATGTTATTTTACCTTTCTGTATGAATCTTCTATTGTTGGGTCATATTTTTCAACAAAAATTCCCTGAACGAACTGTACAGTCTGGGGAGAAAGGAAAGAAGGAAAAAATTAATTAAACTGAACAGGACCTGTAATGTTCACCAAGAAGCACTTTATGAAAAAGTAACCACACAAAAGCTACTCAAAACTGCTGATAAAATTCAAGAGTGGGAGCAGATACATGTATTTTCAATTTTTTAAAATAAAATTTGCACAGTTTCTGTTGTTTTAAGAATCACTTGATTCAAGCGTGTTTTCAAAACTTTTTTAAAATGTAAACTGCTTGTTTGCTTTTTCATAAAAGACGCCTCAAACAGGCCTCGACTTCAGTGCCTGTGGCTTTAGAATAAAAATCACCAAATATGGAAGACCTGAAATTTAATCAGAAGAACTGGCAATCTGTACACTGTAGAAAATCCACATTTCAGTTCAATCACATTAGAGTTACAGTGGAGCTACTCTGGATTACATTCCCAGTGCAGAGACATAGTTCAGAGCAGCAAGATAAATCTGGAGTGTCTCCAGGTACCCAATTTGTATTAAACCATTACAGAAGGAGACATCATTCATTTCAAAGAGGAAGTCTGTCTTCTCATATAAAAGCAAAGCTACAATAAACACGTCCCATCAGGCTGTCATTCAGCTGTGGCCCATCTCTGGACATCCAGGCTCTGTACGTGGCGTGCTCTGGCTCCTGCCAGTCTGCAGCTTCACTTGTCCTCTGCAAGACAAACTCTGATTTTCCTTTTCACCCCGCGTCCCACTGCTCTTACCTACCACAATCTGAAATAATGCAGCACAGGAGCATCTGGAGGTTTCGTTGATGTTTGTAAAACAAGGTGGTGTTTGTTTGTAAAACTAAGTGTCTCTTTAAAAATCAACAAACACACCAACTATCTTTTGCTAATCGAGCTTTCCACAAGTTTTTTTTTTTAACACCAATTCTGTGAAGTCACCACCTGTTTTGAGAAAGTCATGTTTTGTCTGGACAGAAGGCTGAGATTTTCTGCAAGAGGGCTGAGGTTTGTCACACAAGTACTTGCAAACCTTCAGAGTGGTATATACCAGGTACAGAGAGACATCTCACTGTACACAGCTCCTCATGGTTTGCTTTCTCTTAATACAGGAAGAAAAGATTTCTAGTCCTACCTCGTTTAAAAATCATCCTATATCACTAAATAAGCCCATTTTACACTCTAACGATCAAAGCTTTTGCTTCTTGTGACACTGAATGGTTGTCCCAGTCTGCTTTTCAGATAACAGATGTCAGCAAAATCATTATAATAAGATAATTTGAGGGTTGTGTGTCCCAACTCCGGTTTCCAGTTTTACACAGGACAACTGGATAATTTTGGTAATAACCATCTACCTGCTGACGCTCCAGAAGGTTTTTACTCTCATTAGAAATGGTGAGAAAACTACCATAGAGGAAACACTTGTAAAGAAATCACCAATAACTGCTTTAGTAACTATCTAGGGCTTTCTGCTATGCTGCCATCATCACCAAAAGGCACAATCAGCATCATATTGGCACAGAAGAGTTAAAACAAGGAGGATTTTCAGTGAAACAACACCATATTGTCATCTACACTCAGCCTGTAAAAACACAGAACTGAAAACAAACACCAGCCTCTTTGTTAGACATTTTAGTTTATACAGGTCAAAGAAAGAAATTTTAAAGTGACCTCTGTATTGTTTTAAATCCCACTTGGTAATCTCTCCTTGCTAATTCTTGTAAATAAGTAGACAGTCACCTTGAAAGCTAAATAATATGCACTCTTAGCTAATTGGCACTTATTGTGTCCTGTTATAAACATAATGTATCAATGCTGCATATGAATTATAATATATGCTTACTTAGCACCTAGTCTGTCAAAAAGCATTTAACTTTTGTGGACCAGACTAAGTATTTGCATTTCAGCTTTTAAAAAGGCCAGTGACGGATGCTGACTCAGACTTCACCTCACAAATAAGGAAATTGAAGTATGTCAGATGTTGAATAATTTTTATGTACAGCATATTAGGAAGTGCCTTATTTTACCTAGTGAGTCTTTCAATGCTGCATAACAAAAGCAAGATAATCAAGAGGATGCTAGTGGAAAAAGTAATACAGATTGCTTAAGCTGCCGTGGAAGAATTGCACTGACACCTACATCTTGTAAAGATTAGGATGGGATCTCTGAAAGAGAGTATCAAATTTGACACATAATTGAATACTCTTTCCTCCTGTTCATCTGCATTCTGAAAGTGATTTACCAAGATTACTAGCAGCCCATTTCAGCAGAAAAAACAACAGGGCAAGAAGCAGCACGAGCAGCTGGTCAGCTATCATCGCCTTCTATGAAAAGGAACAGGGTGTAGTTCCTTGTTTAGATAACTTCACACTTGACCAGTTCTTTGCCTTTCTTGTTGGAGCTGGGCTGCTTGACTGATTTGTGATAAATAGGTGACAGCAGTCTCTCTTACAATGCTTTACTATCACCTCTGCTATGTAAACCTCTTATTGGAAACAACATGAGTACTTAAGGAGTACAGAGTGTCATCAGCCTGCTTATCCCTCTGCACTGCACGTGCTGGAGGTGACTTCTTGTTCTGCCTTGTGTTTTCAGTCCAGGCTGCTCACTTGGGTTCTATCCAGGATAGAAAACACACATTCTTCAAGGTATGGAAGGCTGCAACCATCACTAACTCACTGCCACGCACAGCAAGGCTTCATTCACTGCTCCAGTGTGGGTCAGGCTTTTAATAACTGGATACAGCCAGTCAGTCATTTACAGTACTGCACCCATGCGGGAAGCAGAAATGAAATGCTCTTGTGACAGCGATTAATCACCTGCTGCTTCTCCAAAAACATGACACAAATTCACAGACATGTGTCACTACACATGTTAAAAGTAACACAAATATCCCAACACATTTAACAAGCACTGTCTGCAGTAAGATAGGATGATTTTGAAGTTTGTGTATGAGTTTCAGAACTGCTTCCCAAAACTCACCAAAGCGGACTTCCCCACACCTCCTGAACCAAGGACCACCAGCTTGTACTCACGCATGGTGTGGTCTGTTCAAATAGTGATGACCTGGGAAGCAGAGAAAAAAGCCAACCGTTAAAAGCACACCTGCACGTGGAAATTTAGGACACTCTTTGGAAAGTAGCAACACACTCTCCTCTCCAAACACTCCTGAGAATAAAAATCTCTTTAGTAACAGCTATGGTTTTTATTTTTCTACCTGGGCACTCAATTTTCGATGGTTGCTCTGACAGCCCCTGGTTTATACGAGACGCCCAGGACCTGTGAGCCTGCCAGTGCCCAGGGAGGAGGAGGAGGAGGATGAACACACCATGGTACCCACACAGCGTGGCCACACTTGCCTGCTCCCAGCTGCACCGGGTAGCACAAGCTCTCGCTGCCCATCCTCTGCGTTCTCAGCATTTTATAGCACAAAACAACGAGTAGTGGACAAGAAAATTAGATCAGAAAGATGCAAGTAGAGAGGTTTACTCCTCCCACCCACCCACCCCCAGCAGGGAAGGATTTAGGTCAGTGTTTTCTCTCTGGAAAAGGTCAGGCCTAACTTACGGCTGCCAAGGCAGAACCTCTCTGCTCGCCCAAGCAAGGACTCTGCCTTTTTATGGAAATCTTGCAACTCCCTCAACTCGCTACGCAGCACCAGAAAACTTCTCATTCTCACCGCGATTCCCCGACAAATAAGGCAAATGACAAAGCTGGTGATAAACATTTTACACTATGTTTACATTATAAGCCAGGCTGGGCTGTCCCTATCAACGGAGCTCAGCAAACAATGACCTCAGCAGCTAATTATCTTCCCCTCTTCCCCCAGCAAGATAGTGCTTTCTTCCCAAGTAAGGCTTCAGAAACACGAGTGCTATGAGGCCGGGCAAGCTGCATTTCTCAAAGGCATTTCAAACTAACATTGCCACAGGATTTATGGGTTCACTGGCTACAGTTCGAGGATTGCTTTAAGAATAAAAATGTATTCCAAGTAGTTTGATAGAGAAATGTATCACCTTGTTGACTACCATTAACAACACTCTGCAAAGAACAGGGATTGTATTTTTAGCTTTGCAACTGTGGACAACTCTTTTTGACAATCTGTGTCTCAAGTTTATATAATCATTAAATTGGGACAGGGGTTTTTTTATCATTTAAATTCCCAAGGGAAAGCTGTAAAACAGAGAGTCAAGAGGAAACCCACGTGCTGCCGTACACCCATAGCCAGTCCCTGCCAGAGCTGCACCAGGACTGGCAGCTGAACGTGTCCCTGCAGACCTTGCTCAAACCTCCTACTCTGAACCCTCAACCACACAGATTTATGGTCTATATGTGACACAAGTACTGGTTTAAACAATAAAAAAATCCCACGTGCAGCTGGAGAGAGGCTGACAAATTCTGCAACTGGTTTAGCACAACTTTAAGCTCATTTTTAAGTCAGAAGAACAGAAATACAGGCTCGTCTGCCTCTGATGAGGTTCTCTGCTGCAGTCACGTAGCCAAGCTGCCCTCCCCTTGCCCAAGCCTTACAGGGGGAATAAAGCTGAAGCTATCAGCAGCAGCCCAGAGTTTTAAGCACCCTGGGGTGGTTTTTCTTCCAACTCTTGAAACCTGTATGAGCTGCAGTTGCTTAACTTCATAGAAATTGTGAAACTAAGTCAAACTGAAAGGGATTTTCCAGAATGGTAACTCTGAGTATCTAAAAGCAGAGCAAGCAATGTCTATGAACTCTAGAACATTGACAGCCTGTAAGCTCTTCTGCTTGAAAATTTCCCTGAGAAGTAACATTCACTTCCTTTCTTTCAAAAATCACAATTTTCGATGGGAACAAGAGAGGAATTGCAGTTAGCAATGACTTTCCCATGATAATCCTTAGAAATTAAAAGGCAATGCATTTTTTATAAAGTACAGCAACTTATTGATCCAGTTTATCTACCTCTTCCTCCAGTTCCACAGTCTGCTCCACCCAAGAAAACCCAGAAAGCAATGAAGCTAAGGGTTAAATTTAGCTGTGAACTCTTTCACTTCTTATTTATAGTAAAAATACTTGTGGGAAAGTTTCAGCTGGGAGCAGTACAAGACTAACTTCTCATTTCTTCTCTACAGTATTTGCTGATTTTTTTTTTTTCAGGTGCAACAGGAAATCAAGATCCTGAAACGCATGAGCCTTATTACTGTAAACCCCACACGCCTTAATTATCTTGTAGCTCTTTCACAAGTATGTTAATGTTATCTGTTTATACAACATGAATAGAGTGCTCAAGAAATTACTATGCTGCATCCTAGCCAACTTTTCATTTGGCAACTGTTTATGCCCACCTAAATACAGTTAGACACAGTAGCATTCATTTCCATCCAGAGCTCTGTGTAGTGGAGTTGCATGCTGAGAGGCAAGGGCTGCGTTTCAAAACGGAATTATGGGTGTTAATTGCTTCTTTCGATTCAAGAAAAGAATATGATCGCTAAGGAGTGTAAAAAAAATAACTTCTAGTGTTGCCATAAATGTGGTGAAACTGGTTTCATTAGTTCTGAATGCTGTAGTGCAAAAATAAAGCCAAAGCTGAGTGTGTCTCCCTGCTTGTGCTCCCTTTTCCCATACCCACAGCCACCCAGCCATGGCAGGACAGCCAGCACTGCCCTGAGCTGTGAGCTCCCTCCTCCCCGCTGGATCAGACTCTCCAACCTACCCAGCACCTGTACAGCCACTTTAAACACAAGAGTATTAAGTTAGTAGAGTTCAGATTTCATCTATAATAATGAACAAACTTTGCTTCTACACTGCGAAACACCTGACACCTCAGGATTAATCTCTTCTTTATTCTTTAACAGGAGCATCCCTTTTCTGCTGCTACTGTCACCCACGCTGCCTGGGAAGGGACACAAACAGATACTTGTCTATTCACGGCGTAAGCCCCAAACAGCCCAAGTCTTTCCTGAAGAGTGAAGGGCCCTCCCCTGTGAACAGATGAATAGGTGAAGAAAAGATGCAGGATATTTGTTTTAATATATAAAAATGAAAGGCAGTGCAGGCAGGATGGCAGAAGGATCTCTGAGAAGGACCAGCAGACGGATACAAACACAGATGAAGCTGTAACCTGAAACGTGGCTCCAGCACCAGTTCACCTGCATCTTTACTCAGCCAAGTACTCACACACTCTCTTAATCTCTCACCCTGTTGCAACCGAGTAGCTGAATCAGGGCACGAAGCAGCAAAGCTTTCAGGGTATTTCCCAAGCAGTGGAAGGAGCCAGGCAGAGGCTGCAGGGAGGCTGGCATGGGGAGAACGGCCAAGGCCCTTCAGCAGATAAACCTGGCACAAAAATTAGCTGCTCCTGTTACAAAAGTTTTTACCAGCTCATCAAGAAGTTTTTGATTTTGGTAGTGGGGAGAGAGAAGCATAAAGAAAGAAGACTGGGTGCAAGAACTTCACACCAACTTGAAATGTGACGTGCACCCTGTGAAACGCAAATGCCCGAGTACAAATTCCTGCAGCTGAAGAAGGCAGTTTGCATCCGTTATTTCTCCTTCCTTCTCCAAACACCGAGAGAGCTACGAGTAACAGGAGGTGCGGGTGTGCTGCTCGGTGTGAGGAAGACAGTGGTGAGAACACGTGGTCTGGTGCTTTTGCATAACTTGATGAAAGGCTGGTCATCACTGATGACACAATCCCCATTAAGTAAGATGATAAAAAAATAAAAAAACCCAAAAAAACCTAAAAATACCCACAAACCTAAAAAAAAAAAAAAAAGCAAACACGTTCTTGACTCAGCCTTAAACACAATCCCCATTAAGTAAGATGATAAAAAACTAAAAAAACCCCCCAAAACCCTAAAAATACCCCCCAAACCTAAAAAAATAAATCAAAGCAAATACATTCTTGACTCAGCCTTACAACCTGTGGACTGCAATCATAGCTTTGTATTTCGTACAACAACAGAGGACATCAAGAAAGACAGAACACAACTTCAGAGTTTCTTTTCCCCACTACAGGAAACAAGGTTCAAGCAACTTATTTTAAACAATGCATTATACACTTAATTCTTAAATTTCCCCAACTGTCAATGTTTTCAGTCAGCAATTTAATTTCGAAATATATTGAGAACATTAAAAAACTCATACCTTGGCATAAAAGATCTCTCATCAGTGTTAGCAGCGCTGCTGAAGGTTTTTCCAGACTCCCTACAAGGGACTGGAAAAAAAAAAAGAAAGAAAAAAAAAAAGAATTAACCATTTTCCAAAGAACAGTGTATGTAAGCATCAGTTTCAAACCAAAACACGCCTGTTACAAAATTTGCTCTTTACTTTATCAATGGAGATCTACGCAATTTCTGAATACCCAAATCAAATTACCTTAAAAACAAGAACTTCAGCACAATTTAACCTCACCTCTGGGACAGTGAAAGACTAGGGGGGGTTCAGTTGGAAACCAAGAGCAAAACATAGGTTCTACTTGATTAAGTAATTAAAAAAACACTTTACAAACTGGGCTTGCAGTTAAGGTGTCACAGGGAGAAGTGCTTCTCTCTTCTTAAGCACTGTTTTCAAATCATTATCTAAATAGCTTGTTTGTTGTTTTCTTTACATCAGTTTTTGCTGGATTTATGCAAAGTTGCCACCTCTGTCCCCAATCCCCTGTACCTGTTATTTGACGACTGCATTTGCAAAAAGTTCACGTGCATTTCCCAAGTCTCACATTTTCCCTTTCCTCTGGCAATGCTTCTACCTCGATACCCTGGATTTCATCCCCAAATACATACTGACAGCTATCCTCTCTCAATTTCTGACTGTTCATTGTTCAGCTAACCCAGGAGTGGAAATTTTAAAGAACAATTCAATGACCAATTCCCACCCAAAGCCGACAGGATCCGAGCTCCCACATCCCTCTTTCCAACTCACTTGAAACTCCCTCCCCGCCACCTTCACGCCTGCAGCACACCGTGGGAAAGCACTGCCCCAGAAACCTGGGGAAATGTGTTTCTGAAGAACGAGCTACAGATAACAGATCAGCAAAGAGATTTAAAAACTGAGTCAGTACTAAATGAGTCAGGAGGCCACGGCCGGACCGAGAGGCGAGGGGGAGGCAGGGCAGAGGGGGAGGCATCTGCTCCTCCGCAGCTCCCAGCGCTGCAGCCAAGCGCTCGGGCAGGCGCCGGCGATCCACGGCAGCTGAAATGGGGCTGGAAATGCCACCAAGGGCACTGGCTGGGCTTCCACTGAGCGCTGAGCACACGGCCAAGAGCCAGGATAAAACAGACACAGTCACATTGCAACAGACTCCATCCGTTCTGGCAAACTGGATTAATCAAACCTTCACCCAAAAGCTGGCTGCTACGGATCTCCAAGCACTGTGGAGCTTCCCGTGCTCTCCAGGTTCTCTCCTCCTCTCCCACAGTTTGCTTTGCCCACAACAAAAAGACAATTTTCTTCTGCAAGGAGAGATGGGTGCTGCTTAAGTCAAATCACCATGTTCCTGGGGACTTTCCCTCCCTAAAATACTCTACAGAAGACTCCACTTATGAAAGACAAACTGAGGTCAGCCGAAGCCTGTTGGAGGCTGTATCAAGCTTGTGATGCATTTTAGGAGATGAAAACATAGTACTTTCTACTATCAAGAATGCAGGAGAACACTGGCCACGTTTAAAGCAGCCCAGCAACCCTGAGTGATTGTAAAGAGGAGAAACCATCACTCAACCGCTCTCCATCGGCATCGCCGTGGTCAAATCCAGCGACTGCCGCGGCACCTACAAATTAAAACTCTTTTCTGGAATCCATCAGGTTTCTTTCTTGTAAGAATCACACCACACGTGTGCCAGTGTGCTGCACCCCAGCCGCCGTGCTGCACCTCTGCAGGGAGGCAGAACCCCCCCACCCGTGTCCCAGGTTGCTGCCCCCCAGCCGCCGTGCTGCACCTCTGCAGGGAGGCTGCACCACACGCCAGTGCCAGGCACAGCATCACCGCACACAGGAACCCGAAGCATCAGGCACTGATGTTATCAGGGGCCCTCGAAACGAACCCGGCACCCTGTCCCGTCCCGCTGCAGCCCGCACGCCAGCCCTGTCGTGCCTCTGCCCCCGCTTCCTCCTGCCCCGCGCTGCGGCAGGAGGGAGAGGGACAGTGCCCCGCGCTGCGGCAGGATGGAGAGGGACAGACCCTCCTCCCAGTTTTAATGAAACCCTAATAATTAGTTGTTTTTTGGGTTTTTTTTTCTAAATGTTTCTTTTTAGCAGCTCTGCATTCAACACGCCAGAGCCATGGGCACGTGCCACCTTGTAGCCACAGAAATCAAAATGTTTTAGAAACAGATAATGATGCTGTCATCATCCTTGACAAATATTTTTCTAAATATAGTAGGAAGTAAGTGTGCAGCGAAGCAGGGTTCATTCAGGCAGCTCTTGCCGCGAGCGTTTGCTTGGATCCAATTTGTCCACGCTTGAAAACAACGACTTCTAGTGAAAGCGCTGACACAGCCTGAGCCACAGGACTGAGGAGAGGTGACAACTCAGCAGCGCAGACGGCATTTTCACTCGAGAAACACAACGCACAGCCCTAGTTTAAAAAAGGGTGAGAGAAAAGGAACGGAAAACAGCGAGGCCCCGAAGGAGCACACACCAAACCACGAGCACCAGTTCCTAGAGACAACGTGAAATGGCCCCTCGAGGTGCAGCTCCTACAGCCCCATGTGCTGTTAACCTGACGTGTGAGTTGCTCTTTTGCTGTTCCCTGGAAAGATGCACTGGGATAAAGACAGGGAAAAATGTCCCTGGGATAGAGGAGAGAGAGGCAGGGAACAAACACCACTCACTTGGCTTTTGGGAACAAGAAAAAAAGAGAACAAACTCCCCCGGAGTGCTGGCTCGCTCATCACCCACACACACCTCCCTTCTTCTAGCAGTGTGATTTTCACAGGCAGAAATCAAAATATTTAACATTTCCAAGGGGAAACGTGCTGTCAGCATTTTACGGATTTGGGAGAGAAGCACAGAGATGTCTGTGTGAACTCCAGCACCTCCCGCCTCGGGCTGGCCGCGATAGCCCACTGGCCATCACTGGCCCATTTCCCGAGAGAGGGGCAGACTCTTGGGACATTACAGCACACGTCTTCGTTATTTTTACCCTGGCAGTTAACTACTGAATCATGGCTCCTATAAACAAATCTGTTTAATTTTGAACTTGTAAATGTTCTTCATGCCAGTTTTTTTAAGTTACTATAAATTAGGCCAGGAAAAAGAGTGGATTTTTTTTTTAAAGTGTCTACTAAACATTGCTCAATCCTCCACCAAAATCCCTTCATTACTCACAGCCGTGTTTGCAAAACAAACTCAAATCCAGCTCTTCTGCAAAGGAAAGATTTACGATGATCACACTAAAACTGACAGATTCCCTCCACAATACAAAAAAAAAACCCCAAACAAATAGAAAGAATGGTGGAAACACCACTTTTGGTTTCACCGAGGGCCAGCATTTGCCAAACCACTGGCTGCAAATGGCCAGCGGCACTGCGCTGGTCCGGCCGCCCGGCCCCGGTCCTGCCGAACAACAGCTCCGCTCACCATCTGCTCCCCCAAGTCGTTATTTGTTACACACCATGTTCTAAGATATTAAATTACTCAATGAATTCGAAAGCACATTAAATACTTCCCTAATATTAATCAAAGCTGTCAACAATTACGCAATGGTTACATACGAGCTACGGAAATATGTCAGGAAGAGGGATGGTGGATCGTAAATGAAAGGGTGTTTGTCTGCAAACTGCATAATTAATTAACAGACAGCTCCCCTAAAAAGTAACAAGGCAAACACTGTCATAGTCCTACCCTGTTAGCACAGAATTTACTTAAATAATAAAAATGACTGCCATGGACGCACTTGCCCAGTCCCTTCCCCAGGGCAGTCAACCTCCCTGTCTTCAGGGGACACAGAAAACCTCCTCCACCTTTCCTGAGGCCATCAACATCTGAAAAGTGAGAGGGGAAAAGACAAGACTAAGCAGAAAGCTGCACTTCAATGTGACTTTAAAGTACAATTTGACAAACTTCCACTCACACAATCTTCAGAGTCTGCCTCTCTTTTATTACTCATTATCACCCTGGTATCTGACACTCAAGTAAATGCATTTTATATATTAATACCTTATAACAGCATTCATCTTTTATGAATTATGGCAGGAATCTCACCCTCAATTTTACAATTTTAACAGTAAAACCATTTCCATTTCCAGTGGCTGCTTTCAGCATCAAATCAAACACAAATCAAGGCAACAAGTGTACAACTAAGCGTGTGCATAATCATGTTGGAGGATGAGTCACTCCCCAACTGTGGAGCGTTACTGACTGCAGCACACATCCAGTCCCTCTAGGTTTGTCAGCTTTTGTTCTCCTAAATTCAATGTAGGCCAAAACCTGAGTTATTTCATATAAAAACAAGGTAAACACTTTGTTTCCAGACATTGCCTAGTCAACCTATTTCATACTTGGGTAACTTCAGCGTTAGAAAACAGGTATTTTGGCCATTCTGAGACACAGGTCCTCCTCAGGGGAAGCCTAAGGACGCTGAAGGACTGAAGCAACTCATAAATTCCAATTCCCTACAGTAAGACTTGGGGATTTAATCCTGAACCACTACTGTGCTCAAAAGCATTTTAGGCAAGTAACTATATAAACTGAATTCACTGTGATTAGTGAAAAGTGGAACAATATTTCAACGTTGTAACACTCTAATATTGTCTCTCTAAAAGAGAACTGTTCACCAATGATTCGTAAATTTACAAACAAGAAGGCAGCAACATTTTAATACCATACACTGTCCAAGTGAGAGGCAATCATGATTCAGTAATTGAAATCTAAACACGTTCTTTGTTTTGTGTTTGAAGTACCAGACAAAAACAAAAAACCACAGGGAGAAGCACACGCAAAGAATAAAGCTAGTGACAAGCCAAATAAGCAAACAGGTATTTGAGAACACGAGAGAAAAACGACATTGCTCTGAGATGTTATCTGAAGTGTTCAACCAAAAAGGCAAGAGACCGGCCTTCACATCTCACACACATCCATTCCCAAAAGCTCTGGTCCCGGCGGGGTGCTCCTTCTGAACCACATCCAAATCCCCACTTTCTGCATAATTTCACGTCTCCCATGGTGTATCGTGAAGGTTACTGACACAGGGCCAAAGCCATCAAAGCCTGGGCTAAAGTCAAGTCCTCTAGAACCGGTCGAGCTTTCTGACTTCCCGTGCTGAACTGGAGCTCGGGGCAAATGAACTGCAGCACAAACACGCCAGAGACAAAATCATTTGAAAATGGCAATAATTCTGTACTTTGAAAATGTGATTTTATGCACAAACATACTGAGACTGATCTTCCTCAGTCTGTAAACTTTCCTGCAACCAGTTTCACGCTGAGCTTGCAATTTTAGGTATAATAACGTTTGCTTCTGTGGAAGTGACTGCCTACTTACTCATTTCCAAACTGCTCTGCAGCAGCACTCCGGGCAAGGACCGAGTACTTTGGGCAGCTAAAGCTTGCCACGCTGAAACGGCTAATTTATTTTCTGTGCTACTGGTCTGCATTTGTAGAAAGTTGCTAGGGACGTGTGCCAGACAGACAAAGCCAGGGGAAAGGAAGCCAGAAGCAAAACTCAAAAGACCAACACACACTGCAACCCCAAATTAGAACAACACGCTACGTCACTCGCTGCAACGGGCAGCCTCCCCTCCAAGGGACTGCAGCACTGCTGCAAATTCAATACTACTAATGAGCACTGATCTGCAAACAGGAGGAAAGACGTCACAGATTTAGGAGAAAATAGTCTTTTCTCAATTATATATAATAACAGTTTAATAGGAAGTACCATGTAGCCAGACTATGGAAGCAGAGTGGTGCTGAGCCCCACGGCGAATGCCTGTGGGGCAGACAGGCTGCAGAGGAGAGGTCCTCCCCAGCAGCACCACTCAGCCATTCCTCCTCTTCTCATCTAGAGCTCCTTGAGTATTTTCAGCAGAGTGGTTTACACAAATCAGAGGAGTTCTCAACAGCTTTTTCGGAAGAAGAAAAATATTTCCTTTCCCCCTTCCTCATCAGCAAAACACATAAATGTTAAAGGGCACAAACACGAGACATAGGAGCCATTTATGGGACTTTCTCCATCTGTTGTCTACCACATCCACAATTTGCCATTGATTTTTTGAGTCCTGTAATTTTTTTTCCCCTTCATTTCCTTCAGTGGAAAAAACATTCTGACCTTTTTTAATACAGATTAAATTCCAGACAGACTCTAGGAGGCTCAATCATAGCAAAACACCAACTACATTATACTCGGTAAGAGTAATTTGTGGTGCTGATAGTAGCTTGGCAACGTTCTTAACTATGTTCTTCCTGGTTTATACAATTAGAGTAAATAAGTGACATGAGGTAGGTAGATTGTCATTGCAATTTCAGCTTACACTGTAATTATTTTATTTCTGCAGTAATAGTGACCAGACACTGGTTACTGCCAGGGTCTGGAATCCAGTTTGTCCTTATTGCATCTCCAGCATCAAAACATTCATGGACAGACCAGTAGAGCTTCCTCTTGATTAATGTTTCTTTGAAAAAAAGGTAGAGGTTTAAACTGCTCTTCAAATACATTCCTATCCATCAGTGATAAATTCTAAGACTAATATTAAGCCTCTAAAAACGTGTCATCTGTTAGCATGGACCATTGCCCAGCTCTTCAGGAGACTGGGCTAACTTACAAAATCCAGAAAATACGAAGATTCTGTAAATCTTGCTGGCAAAGCTGCAATAATCACTTTGTGTGCATACACTGGATTTGACCACGTAGACCGAGCTAAAGGTCAGGTTTGCTTATGCAGCCTGGAGAGATCTTCACTGCCTTACAAACACTTTACTCTTTAGCGTGCGTCAGCCACAAGCAACCAAACCACCTACGGTTCCCACGCAACTGGGGCTAATTTAACGCCTGTTTTAACAATCATTTTTTGAATGAAAAGCCCCACTTACCATATGGCCACTTATTAATACTACATTGTTTATCAGTTTAAATAAAACCCCTACAGCAATGAGTATCCACGTAATGAGTACAGTTAATGATGGATGTATTTCAGCACTGTGAAGTAGAACTGTACCTCTTGAAATGTTTTCAGGGCAAATTTTAAGACTTGATAGGAACCTGAAGAGCAATAAGTTAATGTGCAGAATTAACTTAAAATAAAGAAAAAGTAACAGATTAATTACTCTTTATAATGAAATGAAGTTATTTCATATGGTATTTAATCCTTCAGCATTTAGCTCAGTCCCTCAATGATGCTTCCTGGAACCTGAGGGCAGAGGGGGGGGGTGGGAAAATTAATTTTCTTTTGCAACAAAAATGAAAAATTTTCCTCTATGTGAAGATTTTATCTGAAGGAATAATAAAAAAATGTTATTAACATTTCAGTGCTGGAGCCTGAAGGGCATCACAGTGAGAATTTTCAGGCCAGGAGGATCAAGAACCGAACCGCTGGCAGATCCGACCTCTGCACTGGGCGTTCTCTGAAGTTTTCAAATCCTCTTGAATATGTTGGGCTTAAAAGGGCAAAACTACTTTGACAGTTCATCCTGGAATTTCCTTTATGGAAAATAAAAGGTGACACCAATCCCTAAAGGAAATAGCTCTGATGATAGTTTAAATCAGTTTTAGATGAGCCATTTCAGTATTTATAGGTCAAGCTTGAATACAACCAAAATAGATAATTATACAGCTGTCTTTAAACAACTACAAGAAATAAAAATCATGGCCAGTTGGAATCCTCACGCTCCCAGAAGAAGAAACACTATATTTACCTCACAAGGAAGGGAGGACACATCCTACAGCAGCTAACAAGATGAGTACCACTGGCATCAGCCAGCTCTTCCCCTCCACCTCATGAACGGTATTCAAACAGGGACAAAAAAAGTCTTCTAGTTCTTGTGTGTCTTTGAAATGATAAGACATAAGGCAATAGGAAAAAAAAATCTCTCCCATATTAGTATGCAAATTTGCTGAACATACGGCCTGGAGACAGTCAGTTCTGCACTCTGAGCAAGACCTTAGAACATACCACACTTAATTTGAATGTTAATTGCCATTATCTGCAATTTCTGTGCTTTCCATTTTGGTGAGGACACTTTTCCCTTGAAGTTAAAACTCCCATTCGACTGTTTTTTTCTAGAGTAACTCTACAAATACAAAATCAGCCAGACCAATGCACGGGCACCACCATCACCGGGTTTAAAATTGATTTAGGAACTTTTTTAAACTTCTGTCCATACAGACACAGTTAATAGGAACTTGGCATGAAAAGGACAATAACAGAAGCTGCAGCCTCTTAGTTCTGTAGACATGACTTAGTTTTTCAGACACCTGCTAATGGCCCAGCTCAAGCTCACTTTAGTGTTGAACTGGCTGGTACTTAATATTGTGTTTATGACAAAGATTTAGAACAAACAGATCATTTAACAGAGGCTACAAAATAGTGAAATTACAGAAAAAAGGAAAAGACCCACTTTCTCAGAATCACACCATTGAGGAAAGTGCCCTGGAGCATTAAAACATCTGTTCGATCACTTTAAATGAGATTCCTGAAAAAGCTTCATTCTAAATTTGAGTGCATTCAATATACCAATCAATATACCAATGCAGTGTATTCATGAAACACAACAAAGCTGTAATAACATTGTAATCCCTATGACTTTAGAAGTGATCTGATGAGTTAAAAGCCCCAAATGCATGAATATTTCATGAGAGGGACTGTCTGGAACTGTTTCAAGCCTATATCTTTAATCTTAATATTATTTTCAACTACAGTTAGTGTTAGAATCCAAAGCAGAAAGCAACAATTGGTTAAATTGATTTTATTTTCATCTGTATTTACTTCATAAATGCATCAAAATTTCTATTCTTCAGGACCAATAACCAGTAATGGTTACCAGCACAGTACTAACACATCAAGTCCAAGGTTAAAGATGTGCTGGAATGGGACTACTTACACAAAAAGGAGAACTGTGCCAGAAATAACCTTACCCAGTGAACTATGATTTACTTTAAACTATCACGTGGTAGGTGGCATATAAAAAGATATTATTCTGCATGTCAGCTGTCTGTAATGAAAGTTTTCCTCTTCTCAGCAGCCCCTCCCTACAACTTACAAGTTTATTTGCATTAGAGAAAAGAATATTACATAAAAAGCAAGATAAAAGGCACTGCAACCAATACATCCAGCTGAACTGCTCTGCCCACATACTCCGTGCTTCCCAGAGTAAGAGTCTGATTCCAACTAATGTGTTAAAACGTGTGAGATGCTCAATTCCATCCAGGTTACTCACTTGGACAAAGCCTAACAGTGGTGTTACTCCTAGAAGCACGGAGCACTCACAACTACAGCCACAGCCAGCGAGAGCCATAGATGCTCCGACCTTTTAAAGAGCAGATTTCACAGCTCTGAGTTCACACGCAATACCCTCATTTAAATATGACAAAATCAAATTTTTTCAGTATTAGAACACTCCAGAACACAACATCGTTGGATCCAATAAATATTTCAACAAAAAAAAAAAACCAATCCCCAAACATTCCAGCCAGCCTTGAATTTGCAGTTCTAGCCACTCACAAGAGAAATGCAACGGTCTGTTTTCCTGTAACACTCCGGCGAGCGGCAGTTACACAACGCAAGGACTGGCAATCACTCTGGGTGCCACCAGTTGCAGTGCATTTCCAAAAATCCTCTTTTCCAGTAACTTTTGACTGGGTGACAGTTACCTGATACAGAAATGCTCGTCCTCCTCCTTATGTCAGTGTATGAAGCACCAGGGCAGCATGTATTTCTGGCTGCCTCATTTAAGTGATTAGTAAAGATCTGTTTCAGCCATAACAGCCACTGCTGTGGACATATCCAGACCTTTTGTTCCAGTGCCCCAGATGGGTTTAAATACTTTCCATCTTATCAATATTCAAAATAAATAACAAACTGTAATGACTCAGGCCACCTGCTCACCAGGACTGCTATTGCCTGGTTCCTCGTATTTTCAGTCAAAGCGAAGATTGAGAAAGCCAAGCCAACCACCTGCAGTCGTGGGCTGTAAGCAGCCCTGGAACTTCCTTTTTTGCTGTTTGTCCTACATTACCTGCTTCTTCCCTGTTAGAAAAGCCCCATGGAGGGTCAGACTTTCTCCCCAGATAAAGGATTTTGTTCCTCAAAAGAAAACAAACAGCAGTTTTCAAAACATACTAAGGTCTGCTTTTGTTAGCATCTGGATTTCTCAGTCAAAAAAGTTAAATGTGGGTTCATTTCACCTGGGTTCATGTCAAACCACCACAGCAGCGCTGAGGCAGTGCCTGTTCAGGTATAGCCGGTATTTCCCAACACCCAATACCTGCTGGGCCACTCACAGGAACACACATCAAAACATCGTCTTCATGTGGCCACATTGACATTCAGGCAGAGCCACCCAACCTGCTTCAGCCAGCTGACAGGGTGAGAAAAGAGCCCTTTGTCATGCCCTGTGGACTATCATCCCAGGAGAAACAGAAACAACAGTTTTAAATCTCACCTTTAACTAGAGGTTACTACAGTGTTGTGAGCACAATCTGCAAATACAGAAGTTATAAAACTCCAAATGATTGGTGATCAAAATTAGGGAAGGTTTCTGGTGTCTCATTTCTTCCCACACACACCTCAAAGGATCTGCCCACAGCAGATGAATGCAATTTAAGTTTAAACACACCATTTCTGATTAGGAAGGTAGAACTCAATGGCTCCTCCTTGAACACCACCCATCTTCCCACAGCCTCTTCATTTTAATATCACTAAATGGACTATCTTAATTCCTGCAGTATTTGCAAGGGGAGAAGCGATCTCTCAGTACCCAGTTTCTGTCCCATTCAGAGCTTTGGAGATCAAAACTTGTTTCATACCAAACCTGGAAGGGAAATGGCATCAGCAGATCTAACAGCAGAACACAGTGCTGCCGTGTAAATAGCAGGTACCAGCAGCTGAGCAGCTACCACTAAATGGACTATCTTAATTCCTGCAGTATTTGCAAGGGGAGAAGCGATCTCTCAGTACCCAGTTTCTGTCCCATTCAGAGCTTTGGAGATCAAAACTTGTTTCATACCAAACCTGGAAGGGAAATGGCATCAGCAGATCTAACAGCAGAACACAGTGCTGCCGTGTAAATAGCAGGTACCAGCAGCTGAGCAGCTACGTGTTGTGTGCTGTGTCCTGACGGATGCTCCACTGCCACTGGGGTCTACACAGCTTCCCCCCCACTCCCCTTTCTTCAGCTAGCTGAGAAAATAGGCAATAATTAACAAAATTATCACTATCACAGGAAAGAACAGGAAGCATCTGATAACGAGCCATTTAGTCTGAATGGTTTCAGTCAGCCAAGCAGACACATAAAACCAACTCACAGATGATGTCTTAAGAGTCACCAACACAAGCAAAGCCAACTGAGAAACAAGCAGTGAAGACCCTAGATTTGTTGAGGCTGAAAGGTAGCTTGATACAAACTCCCATAAATGCAGGTTGTTCCTGCAAATAACAATCTGTTACCACTGAGGACAGAGAGAAAACAATCACCTATTTATCCTCCACCCAGAGTAAGGTGCAGGTCATGTTCTTTCCAGATGTAAGAGGCAAAGCAGAGAGCCACCACGTTACCTCTGCTACAGTCCCAGCACAAGAAGAACAGCAAGCTACTGCCCTAAGTCAAACATAGTCAGGAACTGCAGTTTCTTCTTCTCTTTGCAACTCCTCCCCTCTGTCAGCACCGGTACTTGCCCAGCCACACACCGAGTCAGAGCAAGAAGTGGTCTGGTTGAAAACTACACACGTATTTTTGGGACTCGCTCAGTTTTCAGCTAACTAAGCTGCCTGAGTTACCTCAACATCTCATCTAAGAGTGCTGGTATCAGAGCAAGGGTGACACTGGGGTGTGTGACTGCATTTAGTGAACGTGAAACCACAGCCTGAAGCTCTGGCCACTGGAGCTCTCGCTCCATCTCACCTTCTCAGCCATGTGATACAACCATGCCATGTAAACGCAACGAGATGGGGTAATCCAGATTGCAATGAATCTCCAAAGGTCTCTGCTCCAAACAGGGCTAGCTTCAAAGTCACACCAAGTCACTCAGAACAGAGACTTGTCCCAAACACAAATCTAAACTACATTTGGTTTGGACTATCAAATAATATCTAAGTTATCATTCCTGCAGTAACTTTTCCTAGGTGGTATTGGACTTCTAGGGAAGAAAGCTAAAAGCAACACTGAAATACAGATTTAATATCCCATGGCTAGATAGTATTTCTTCAACATGTCATCTGCAAGTACACATGCAGGCTAATCAAAGGGTGTGTCTATTTCAGCACATTTCTATAAAAAGTGTAACCACAGATACTTTACATTAGATAATATTTTTTTTATATCCCTCTTACTCAGAAGCTATTAATGAAAGTCTGTCTTCTTCACACTTACTTTAGTCCTTTCTCTTCTGGTATATTATTTCAATAGTTCTTCATTTAATCAACATGGAATTTTTTCTTTTTTTTTTTAATTCTAATATTAGTGTTGGAGACACTCAACTGGACCAGTTAGAGTTGCTTCTTGCTTCCAAGCATTCCCGAATGCTCAACAAAAATTCAACAATGGGAAAGCAAAGGAGTTAAAATCTATGATTTGCCTAAGAGCTCCAATTGTACAACTGCAGAGGATGAATAACCTACTACTACTTCTAACTGTATGGCTTTTAAAAGAAAATAAATTAAAAAAATATCAATCATTGTGGGAAATGGTTTAGCCATAAAAATTGTGCCTCTCTTCTTGGACTGACTAATGCAATTTATCACTTCTGTATGTAGGATTGAAATAGATTTATCTTCACAACTTTATGCTCTATTTAACCATTTCTATTAACCCAAAGACACTGAACTTGACTATATTGACAACACGAGCAGTGGGAAGCACATCACATTTTCAGTCTGCTGAGTAACAGCCATGAGCTACCACAGCTGTAGGCTCACTCCAACCTGCGCTTTACGAACTAAAAGCCAGGTCTTGCTTTCTCCTCTCCACACTTAGATGTGAGGATACAATCCAAGGAGAAACCTGTTTGAGAGGTGAACTTTTTAGGACATTAATTTATACCCAGAGAGCAGTCTAGGAACCCAAATAATCTCAAATCCTGGCTGCAACCAGACTTCAGTACTGCAGCAAATAAAACAGAACACTTCACACAAGTTTTAGTATCTGAACAAGATAGACTGGATCAAACAAGACAGCTCAGCAAGATTAACTTTTCTTTCCAACTTTCTAACATCCTTACTTATCTCAACCATTAGGTGTCATGTTTCCAGGGTCAAAAGCTTTTGCAAAGTGCGAACACAAATGCCCAAGTAAAAATCTGACCCTGGAATTTATGAGCACCCCTTTAAGAAGATGCTTTCATTAAAATTCTGCTTCATTTCCTATTACCTATTAAATAAAAGAGTAAAAGCAAATCAATAACTACTTCAGAGCTCAGCATATACTCTAACCACCATCCCCACTATTGCCTCTTAAAAAACCCAAACAACCAAACCCTGCCTCAAATCAAGGCCAAAAAAAATTCCAAACTCAACCCTAGAACTTGACCGAGTTCTAAAAGTTAGGTCTCTCTTGAATCTGTTTCTGCAGAATTAAACACAGAAAGCTACCAGAAGTGTTTGATGTTTAACACTCATCTGGCTCATCAGAAACAAAAATAAAGACACACAATTGGAAGTCTCCCATTTTATCTTAAAAAAAGTTCTGATCAGAATCCACAGCCAGAGCCAGTGGACCGAGCCCAGCAGTGCCCTGCTGATCTGATTCCAGCAAGGCTGAAAGTAACACCCAACCAAGAGGAATTCTGAATGTCAAACAGCTACAAGTAAAAAATACTTCAAATAGTAAAGATTTTAACTTTTTGTACGTTCAGAAGATTTACTTTTCTATAATATAAATAGATAACATGCTCCTGTTCTCAGAATATCAGGATTCCTCTTTAAGATTATTTTTTAAAGTCTCTGTAAAGTTGCATAGAGGCAATCCGTTCCCTAAATATTAAGTACAAGTTCAAAGTGCCACCGAGTACACAGTGCACACAAGAAAAAATGCTGCAATATATAGTACAAACACATGTTTAGAGTTGTTTATGCCTAAGACTGTGATCCAATATACAATTAAAACTTTTATGCTAGAGTATGCCCACACGTGACACTACTGCTACCTAATTACTTGTTGTTTTTTTTTTAGAAGTCATCCTCAGACTGGATGAACAGCCATGAAATGTATCACAAATAGCCTATGTCTGTATATTTGCAGCTTATGGTTTCAAATATAAACCATTTTGATAAATGGTGTAAACATTAGTCTCCAAATAAAAGCATTAACGTGTCACTGGAATTATACTGGGCTAGTAATTTAGTCCATTTGGCACATAGTCCTCTCAAAATCTTCAGCAAAGCTACTTACCCTAAAAACAGCCACACCAGAGCCAAGACACGTGATGACAGACACCGCTCTTAGTTCCTTTGAGCTTCCCAAACTCCAACTCTTGGGTCTGCCCGCACCGGCTGCTGAACGCCATCGAGGTTTCTGCTGCACATTAGAGAAAAGCTGGACAGACCACCCACACCCTCCTCCTACATTCACAAAGGCCCTAAGAAATAGCTGCTTTTAAGAATGACAACTCGTTCTTCTGTGGATGATCTCAGCCTGAGAGAACACAAACACTCCTCTCCTCCTAGTGCGTAGAAAACACCGCGCATGAAAACTGATTATTTTTAGCAGCAGCGTCTGTGAGCGCAGCGCTTCCTGCCGACTCCACCTTGAAGAGTGACATACATATTCTCATTTCCAAAACCAGGATTTCACAACTTCTGCTGTCCAGCCCAACAGAGAGAAGGAAGGGACGATCTGCTGAGAGCTGCAAGTGACCATTTCCCAGTTTCTAACTCGGCATTAAGAACTTTTGTTGGAATACACTGTCCATCTTCAGGCAACCACATCAATAAATCAATGGCATTTTTCTGCCACAGTGATAAACAGGACATTAAATGTTTTTATTTATTACACTGATCCTTTCCATAGCAACAGGATGTGAACACAGCATTCCCAGCGCAATGAAGTCACTATAGCAACGTGATAATGATGTCAGAATAATCAGACAGCATTTCATACTTGGGACATGGGGAACTACATCACTTCTAGAAATTTAAAAAGTTGTAGATATCACAAAGGCAAGGAAGCTCCACTGAAAACTTCTCTTTAAGTTGTCTCATTTTGGATAACTTCTCATTACAGGCACAGACCTTTGACTGCTAGCGCTCTACTTTCTGTTTCTCCATGGTTTCATCCGTCGCTGCCTAAAAGTCTCACAAATTCCCACATTAAATCCCTTTCAGAATCTGAGGGATCTGCTGGCAACAGTGAGAGTTAATGCCACACCGTTTCAGTAAGAAAAAGCAATAACAAAAATCACAACAGCGAAACATTTCATGGCACAGAGTCCCTTGCAACTAAACAGCACCAATTTAACTCTTCAAATAATCTGGTGTCTCTTTTTATGTGGAGCAATACTATTCTGAATTACAAAAGCAACAGAAATTATAGAGTGTTGATACAATACTCCAAAGGCAGAAAGGCGTTTTCATGTCAAATGACTATTTTAAGAAATATTATCTCTCTTGTTAAGCTACTGAAAGGAAAAAAAAAAAATAGAGTTTTCATGGTTTGCCCTTCCTGTTCGCAGCTCTTTCCAAGTTGTGAGCAAAGCAAAACCCAAGAGACAACTCCAGTTCTATGTTGGTCACTATTGACTCGGTGTGTCCAAAGCCCAACCCTGTCGCTGAGAAAGCTTTGTGGAAATCCTCACACCAAAACCACCCGAATTGCAGCTCACACATCGTAAGCAAAGACACTTGTTAACGGGAAGTATCGAAACACAAAAGTTTTGCTACTCAGAGAATAGTTTATCTTTTAAGAGTCTCTTTAAAGCGACTGAAGAAAGTAGAAGCAACCATTTCAGAGGAGCAGTGGTCTGAGATGATGGTCCCGGAGGATGAGGGTGGACCAGGGTGTTGCTCCGCACGGCTGGCGAGGGGTTGGGGTGCTGAGCCGTCCCCTCAGCCTGCCCAGTCCCCCCTGCC
>NW_010323673.1:1136-17771 GCF_000700745.2 Antrostomus carolinensis | reverse complement strand
TTCACTGACCTTGGTGTCTGTAAGGGTTGTTGCATCTCACTTCTCTCTCTCCAGTTGCAAAATGTGCCTTTTTTTTTTTTTTTCTTTCTTCCTCTTCTTAAATATGTTATCACAGAGGCGTTACCATCGTTACTGATTGGCTCAGCCTTGGCTAGTGGTGGGTCTGTCTTAGAGCTGGTTAGCATTGACTTTATTGGACGTAGAGGAAGCTTCTGGCAGCTTCTTACAGAAGCCACCCCTATGCCATCCCCACTACCAAACCCCCCACCCCCCCCCTGCTACCAAAACCTTACCATACAAACACAACACAAGGAGCTACAGAAGCACTTAAGAGACTAACAATGTGCATCCCCTGTCCCCACTCTGATTTTTACTTCACAAAGCACTTGATCTTCTTCAAGTGTCCTTACTTGACTATATTTCTTTTCAGCTGACCTTGGACCACTCTTGAGGATTAGTAATGTGTTAAATAATTATGTCCAAGAAAGAACAAACACAGTCAAAGGGAACATTTAATTTCTTCTTCCCACTTGCAATAAACCAAGCAATGAACACACATAAAGAAAGTCCAAGAAAAGAACATGAAACTCAAAACTCAGTCAAAATTTAAAAATTGAAGGATACTGCCTGACTTTAACTAATGCTGTTGACTTCCTTTAAGCAGGGATGACAAATGCTGTGGTCTGTGGTAATAAGCACATCTATCTTCTTTTGGTTTAATGGAAACTGAAGGTGTTCTCAACTATGGGAAGGAATATATCCCAGAAACAAACAAACAAAAAAAACTGAGAAAGAATAAGTGGAGAACTTATTTAAAATCACAATAACAACCTAACATAGATTACAATATGCCATTCATTTCTATCATATCTCAGGCTTCTAAATGTGAATATAATGATACCAATTATTTGTTAATACTAATAGCAACCCTTTTAGAAGTTTCTACCTAAATTCAACTGCTGAATATCTAAAAAAAAAAAGTTGTCTTCTGCTTAGAAAATGTAAAATAGATTTCAGACTGGATTGTATATAAATTATTAAAAAATCTCATTCCTCTGTGTAAGTATTCACAGGAGAGTCCCATAATTGCTGCCAGGCTTTTCCAAAACTAAGGAAGAGCTGATTTGGCTCAGCATAGCCTGAAGGTTGGAAACCACTGCTCTAGGCAAAAGACATGATGGATGTTCATCTATTAGTTTAACCTATGTGTGTGTGTGCGTGCAGCAGGCTATGCCATTTTTAGCTGGGAGAAAAATTAAACATAAAAATTCCAGAGACTTTATTTTTAGTCTAATACTCGAGGGTTAGTTTCTAGGTTCAAAATTATTCAAAATAGTTCTTGTTTGTCAAAGAGGAAAAAATTGGGCTAGATACATATAAGTCTACCCTCATCTGAATTCCAGTTAGCAGCAGATTTATGTTTATTAACATGAAAAAAAAATGCTAGAAACTTCATAGTAAAATTACTATTACGTGTCATTTCTAGTGACCTGAATTTTACTTTGTAACATAACTTGTAATTATTTATAATTATAAAATACAGTTATACAGAATCTTTGGAGTTAATTCCTTGGGTGAAAGCTCAGTAAAAGCTATTATTTAAAGACAATAAGTCAAATTAGTCAAGGAGAAGATGAAGAAAAAATGTATTTCTTTCATTTTTTATGGACAGAGGGGTCCTTGCTGCAAATGCTTAGGAAAGTTTTCAGTAAAATTCGTGAATTTATATGAATATTCACAAGCCAGTGAGACAACTCATTCACTTAGTTATGTTTTCAAATGTATGTTCAAAGGTGAAGGAAATATGTGAAGGAAGATGGAATGACATTGGAAAAGAAATAGAGTTGCTTGTAAGACTGAGAATTTTTTCCCTCAACAAACTGCTAGAAGTTAAGGAAAGCTGCAAAAAAAAAAAAAAAAAAAAAAAAGGCTTTTTTTTTTATTTCATTGGTTGGTTTGTTTTTCTTTTTCACTTTTGATGTTGAACTTTTTTTTTTCCTTTTTTTTTTTCCTCTTCATATCACTTAAATTAAATAGAAGTTTTATGTCAGTTTCATATGTCAGGTTAACTTAAGTGGAAATACTGACTGTCTTGTCTTTAATAGATGTAGAAAGGATAGGCTAATCTCAGTAAGAAACACATCTCTCCACAATAAAGAAAAAAATCTGAGCACGACTTTAGAAATAGTCACTGTTAAGATTTATTGATAACAGCCCTTGATTACTCATACATATATCAAGTAGTCATGTGAGACATCTTGTCATAATGTAACAATACTGGTTTTAATTTATATATAACATTGTGGTTTGTGTGTTTGTCCTTTCTATAAAAAATAAACTCTAGAGGGAAAAAAAACATTGTTTCATTTGCAAAGTCTGTATTCTTAAAGTGCAAGTTGATGGTTCTGTCTTATTTCTTACAAAACATTACCAGATTATGTACATTTTTTCTTACTCTTATCTGATAATATGTACAATAATTACAGACATTAAACCATCCTATATTCCTGTGATTACAGAAGGAAGTGCTTGGTTCCTGTAATGTAGAAAGAATGTAATTTTTTTATTTATGTTCTCTTCATCATCTGGAAAAAAAAGATAAAATTGTTTTAAAATAGTTTTATCTGATTGCTTAAACAAAATAAATACATTTACACTTATTTGTTGTTGATCATAATACACAGCATTTCTTCAAAAGAAATTAGTCTGCTATTAGCTAAAGAAACTTTTACAAAGTTAGACATTTTATCTCCTTTTTATAAAAATATATGGCAAGCCTCTCAGATGTTTGATTTTTTTTGTACCATGAACCTTTTTCTTTACTAATATTTTATTTCCTATTTCAGTCTTTTGTATTTTATTATTACAGACTATGTTAGTACAGGTAATTGTTTACTCATCTATCAGTGAAAAATCTTTTCTGTTAATAACATTTTATAAATTTTAGCCTAAAACATTCCTGAAAGAAAAGTAATTTTAAACATACAGGATGACCTTTCATTTTTTACCAGAAAGACTTCATTCTGTTCATTACGTTTAGTTTCTCTAACCCCTCACCCTCAAAAAAAACCAAAAACCAAAACAACAAAAAAACAAACCAAACACTAAAAAAAAAGAGAGAGTTAAACAACATCACCATTTTGCTGACAGGTTCAACACTTAACTGAACCTCCTGTGTTTCCTGTGTTTAGAAGCAGTTAAATAATAATTGATATCCTATAAATATAGAACTCACAAGCATGATTTTTTTCTATATATGAAGATATAAATTTTCATCCACTCATAATTTTTCCTTTTAATTGAAAACCTACTTGAAACTGACAGTTTAAGAAACTTGAAATGGTCAGCTCTGTAGCTGCTTCTTACACATAGGCTCTACAAATGTCCTGTGGACATACTTTATAGGTCTATACATTGTGTGCTTGCATATATTCTGTGTATGACCTTTTGAAAAGCAGTGACAGATTAGAAGTGCATTGTAAAATGGTAAGATGCCTGAGCCACTCAACAGTGTAAGACCTCATGAATTCCTTCCTGCACACACATGTACTCAATCTGAACTTTTGTTGAAGACCGTACAGTGAGCTTTGTAACATCTTGTATTAAAAAAGGGTACTATTTCATGATTTAGTAGGCTTTTTCTATCAACATTTCTATCATTAAATCTTGTTACTGTAAACTGATGAGTTATAGTAAATTTTTTCCTTGTAAGCTTAATTATTGTCAATAGTGTATGTGGAAATGCAGTTTCAGTCTAGTTTATGTGTATATTCTGCATCACAAATATTCAGCATTAGTCTGGTACAAACTTTGAGGCTGGCAAGGAGGATAGTGATGTTCTTGCTATTCTACAACTTAATTACACACGTGAGCAGCATCAGGAATGTTGATATCTGTAGAATTTAAAGAAAGCCCTAGAAGTTTTGTGTCTTCCCAGGCTACACAACACTTCGGTAAGGTTTTGTTTACCTGCTTGGGGGTACTGGTGGACAAAAAACTGGATGTAAGCCAGAAATGTGTGTTCACAGCCCAGAAGGCCAACCGCATCCTGGGTTGCATCAGGGTCAGCAGGGTAAGGGAGGTGATTCTGCCCCTCTACTCTGCTCTTGTGAGACCCCACCTGGAGTATTGTGTCCAGCTCTGCAGTCCTCAGTACAGGAAAGACATGGACCTGTTGGGGAGGGTCCAGAGAAGGGCCACAAAAATGATCATAGGGATGGAACACCTCTCCTATGAAGAGAGGCTGAGAAAGTTGAGGCTGTTCAACTTGGAGAAGAGAAGGCTCCAGGGGGACCTCATTGCAGCCTTTCAATAGTTAAAGGACATCTATAAGAAAGATGGAAGATGGGGACAAACTTTTTAGCAGGGCCCTTAATGACAGGACAAGAAAAAATGGTTTTAAACTAAAATGAGGGTAGATTTAGACTTGATATAAGGAAGATTTTTTTAATTTCTTTTTTTACGATGAAACTGGTGAAACACTGGAATGGGTTTCCTAGAGAGGTGGTAGAAGCCCCATCCCTGGAAACATTCAAAGTCCAGCTGGATGGGACTCTGAGCAGCCTGATCCTGTTCACTGCAGGGGGGTTGGACTAGATGACCTTTAAAAGGTCCCTTCCAACCCTAACCATTCTATGATTCTATGATTCTATAATTCTAAGTTTTGAATGCAATCTTCAAAACTCTTTATTCCAATACTTCAAGTAAGGTCTCTAATGAAAAGAACTTATAACCCTTGGCTGACACTTAGGTTACAGTTTTTCATTCTTTTTCACCATCTGATATTACTATCCTTAAGATCACAGGATATTTCAGTTTACCAGGGACATCAGGAGGTCTCAAGTCCAACTTCTTGCACGTGATAGGGTCAGCTCTGAGGTCAGATCAGGTTACTCAGATCTTAATCCAATTGGTTCTTAAAAACATCAAGGATGGAGACTTCACAATATCTCTGGGTGGTGTGTTCCACTGCTTGACTCTCCTCTTGCAGAAAAAGTTTCTTTCATTTCAGTTTATATCTTCTGTACCTTGTCCTCCCACCATGGAGTGATGTGAGCAGCCTGGCTCCCTTGTCTTGATGACCTCATTATCACCTAGGGGATTAGAGTTCTCCAGTCTGAACAATCCCAGCTCCTTCAGCCTCTCTTCATTGGGCAAGTGCTCCAGCTCCTCACCACACTGCTGTATCTCTGCTGGACTTACTCCAACTATCAATGCCTTTGATTAACTGTGGGGCCCAAAATTGAACACTGGACTCCAGATACAGTCTCACAGTTGCTGGGGAGGTGGGTATAATCACTTCTCTTTGACTTCTTACCCTTTCTCCTGTTAGTACGACTCAGGAGTTGTACCGGACTTCTGTGCTACATGGGTACACTGCCGGCTCATGCCCAGCTTGTTGTCTACCAGCACTTCCAGGTCTTAGCAGAGCTACTTCCCTGCTAGTTAGGTCCCAACCTCTATTACTTTGTAGGAGTTCTTTCTTACAAAGTGCAGGACTTGTCATTTCTCCTTGTTGGATTTCATGAGCAAAGATAACAAAATTTTGTCTTAGATTATTTATTGTTCGTTTGGTTTATGTACTTTTGCAGATATATTTAAGAGAAATCATTGTGCTAATATGCACAAAATTCAGACAGGAAAACAAAAACAGTAATACTGAGCTGTGGCTGTAGCACTACATTTAAGTAAAGAAGTCCTGATGAGAGGAAATCCTTATCAGTGTAGTAATGTGGCTTTTCTAAAGCAATTGCAGAACTTCTGAATTCAAAATAGTAACTGTGTTCTGTACAACATATACTTGTTCTCCATTTCAATGTCATTCAGTCAGCAAGCCTTTCCACAAGTCTTGAAGCATTTTTTTCATCGTCTTGAACAAGCTATCTTGCCCTACAAGGAAAACGTGCACTTGTATTTTCTTTATGAACTATTCTGGGTGTTTGCCAAAGTTTTTCAAAATCAATACACTGAATAAGAATAATTAAGACTTATGAAAAGTAGATTAATAAATTAAAAAGAGAAGCCCCAAATGCTAATGAATATACAGAGGAAGCAAGTGGAGATTCTCAGAAAAGGGAGAGCAAAAGGGCAATAAATGTAATACTCATGCTTCCTGAGTCTGATCAGGACTGAGGAGTAAGCATTAGTCTTTTATTCCCCAGCTCCTCATTTGTACACTCAGGTAGTCATCTAACAAAAGCTATTATTTTATGTTCTCTTTTGTTTTAAAAGAACTGTAGCAGCACTGCCCTTATGAATGCATAAAAATCTTTTCCAGTTGCCCTCTTAGTTGTTTATATTTAAATGACTTACAGGTAATCACAATTAATCTCTTAAATATTTAAAAGTATCTGAAGCAAGTCACTTATAAGCAACCTTTTTGTATTTGATACCCTGAGGAATGAGTTCTTGTTGTTGATTGTAGAACTAAATTGCTTTGGGTTCTTTTCCCCCTTTTTTATGTATTCATATTTAAATATAAATCTATGGCAGGAGTGTGCTAGTGTAGTGGTGGGGGGCTATAATGTATAATGTATAATAACATGTATTTTCATGTTTGCTCTTTTTCATGATTAAAACAAGCTTTAAAATATTTTTTCTTAAATTGCTTCTGGCTTTTAATATTTCAAAAATTTATTCTGTAAGAGACAAACATACATATGTATGTACATTATATTTATGGAGAAAAATAGCTAAAATAGAAATGAATATAAGTAAATATTTGAACTTGGAATGAGAATAATAAATTGAAAGCGGAGAGCAGTTTCTGTGCTGTATCTCAGGAGAGATGCATCAATGAACAATCAGCTTAAGATAAAAAACATATCTTTATTTTCACTTGTAATAAATTGTCCAATTCCCTTTTATTTGTATGCAGATGAACATACTGAATAATCTGTATCTATCTGTAATAGAAAAGTTCAGCACTGTCATCAGTTTAGTGTGTGCATATGCATGCAGACATATTTATGTCTGCAGGTAGGTTTATGCATGCAGACATATTTATGTCTGCAGGTACGTTTATGCATGTGCATACAATGCCTGTCACTTGTCTGTTAAGTACAACACAAATACTTTACACTGAATCACACAAGAATATAATTTAAATAAGAAAGAATGCCTCTAGAAAAATAAATGAATAAGTTTTGTAAATATTCCATTTTATTAACAAGATCTATAAATCAAGCTATGAGCTCACGCTGGGTTCCTGCATGAAATCGTACATATACTGTGTGGTTAAATGAATAGCCATGCAGCACTTAAATTCTGACAGCTTTTTTCCTGAGACCAAATAATTTTTTTGGTGTTTAAAGCAATGTTTTCATACATAAACAAAATAAACACACATGTTGTCACTAATAAGAAGGTGATAAATTGAGTTTTCTTTATTATTTTTTTTCTTATTTTATTGTTCTTTTATTTCTTAATAGTTGGAGGTAGATTTGGGGTTTTTTTGTTTGTTTGTTTGTTTTTTCTTTTTGATAGATTATTAAACCAATAATAATTTAATAAGACAATGAAAGTCTATCTTAAACCCTGTGGAACAAAAACACTAAAGTAATGCAATCGTTACAGAGAAGATTTACTAACAAAAGAGGGACATACTGAAGTCAAGGAAATGATTCCTAGTTAATTATTAAAGAAATGGAAGCAGATAAATGAAATTAATTTTAAATATTCTATGGGTTCATGTGACATCATAACCTTGTGGTCACATTTTTAAAAATTGTTAAAAAGATGAAAACTTCCTATTCAGATCATAGACAGTGTAGTTATTTTTAAAGCTATTTTCACTGGGTAGCAACATTTTTATTTCTTAAACCAGACTTTTATATTTCCTGAAGTTTGTGTTTTGTGGTTAAACCTGCTACTAAATTTGGCTTCAGGCCAGAAAGGACAGCATATTCTGTTGTACAGCAATATTTTCCCATGATGTTCTTTTTTCTTGTGAATGGCCAACTCAGGTATCTAAGTAGAGTCCTTTATTTCCCTCCTCAGGTTTTTGGTCAGGATTTAGAATTTTTGTTGTTAATTTTACTTAGTTGCATACTAAGTTTTTTGATACAGTATTACATTTACTCCTCACTTAATCTCCTGTTCTCAGAGTTGTCTTGCATATATATATGTAATATATAAATATGTTGATATGTAATACAAAATGTATATGTATATATTTATCTCTGTATATAACTAAATATGCATTTAAGTCAAAAGAAAATGAAAAAAAACACAAAACAACCCATAGAGCTACATGTGGTATTATATAAGAATTTTATATTTAAAACTATATTTAAATTTATAGAGACTTCTAGTGTCAAAAGTCAGCCTTGCTAGTTCTTTGACTTCTCAGTAATGCTTACTTTATCCCCAGACACAATTATTTCTCGTAGCTTCTGCCTTTTATATTCTTGTCTATCACAGTTTCCAGGTCGTCTGATATGCTTTATATGGCAGACCAATCTGCATAACTTTACTTACTATATATCATCTGATGTCTAATGATGGGTGTCTAAAGCAAAGGAAACCAATAGGCTTTTAATTTTCAATCTTTATGGTAGATACCACATACAAAACCATCACCACATATTAATTAAATCTTAAATAATTAATATGATATAAGTGAAATAGTAAATGCTCTAAATTTTTAAACTTATGCATATGACAATTTAAGTTAATATGGGTTGTCATAAAATATTATCACAAATTATGCAAAGTTCAAGGTTAAAAACTAAATCTTCCTGTTATTTCTTTCATCTTTGCATAAACTATTTCCTTAAATTTAAGCAATTCAATTGCATTTCCCACAGTTAGGTGTTTTCCACTTTACCAAATAAAAAGTTATTTACTTTACAATTTTAAAGGTTCAAATTTTTACTGATTTCAGTACATATTTACAAACCACAAGAAGCTCAGTGAAGTCTGTTTTGAAATTCAAATATCAAATAGTCATGTCTGAAGGTCTCTGAAAGTTCTGTGCGATTTAATTCTACATGATCTGTATTGGTCAGATGGAAAGCTGAATCCCTTTCTGTACAAGTCTTACCTATCTTCTTGCTGCAGTTTAAGAGCAGATGAAAGCATGAAGAATAAAAAGACTCAGATACCAAAGCACTTTAATCACAGACTTATGCAGTTTTATGAATGGCATGTCTTCTCCATGTGGAAGAAGACACAGTCAGGAGACAAGCTAGGGGGTCAGCATAGTTGTTTCAGCTGCATGCTGTGTAGTCCTGGAGCAAGGCCAGGGGATTGCTGGGGTGGGTGTGGGTTGTGGTGTCTCCATTTTCCTACTTCTCCCTACTGTCTTGACCTTTGCTAACTGCTACATTGGAAGGCCTTTTCATTCTGCTCAAGGTGCACCCTCTCTCCAAAGTTTCAAGATGGCACACCTGTATTACTGAATGCCTTCAACATGAAGAGAGAGAGCTTCAGCAGCACATTTTACTCAACAGATTTTACTCTTTTTTACACAGAGAAAATGAGAACTAGAGAACTGAAGTGAAATTTCTGGTTGCCAGGTATTAAGAATCCTCTGCAGTATTTTTCTTTTTAAATCTGAGAATTTAACATTTTGAGTTTGATATATCTGAAATTTCTGAATGATATGCAACCTGAGCATTTCTTATTAGTTGCTCATCTGAAGAACAAAAATTTTGTTCAAATCTGTCCTTGCCTATGAGAATGAAATTCAGGCATAATAAATAAAACATAAGAAATATTTCATATTAGGAACAAAAGATGCATATATATGCATGTGTATATACGAGGTATATTTATACTATCAAAATATATAAGCATAAATATTGACTGGTGTGTTTAAATACAAGTATATGCATTGTATGTACGTGTCTCTATATTTATCTATATGTATTTATATGTATGTATAAATCAATATGTTTTTCCAATACTTCAAAATAGCTTATCACTCATGATTTTTCTGTTTATAATAAATTGCTATTCATTCCCCAAAAGATGGAAAAAAAAAAATGGATCATCTTTTCTGTTTTCTATCTGGCTCTAGTTTAACCTGAAGGAGGGTTAACAGGGAGAAGAGCTCATATATTGATGTTCATGGTCCTCACTGCCCAGACAAATGAGAATGAGAGAGTCTTATGTAGACTACAAGCTACAAGTTTAATCTTTTGGAATTTGTTTTTTTAATTTCTTCTTCTGCCTCTACATAGTTTTATATCAGGCATTGGACCATGTAAGTAACCATTTATACACAATGCTTCCAAGACACAACTATTCTATTGTTCCTTACTGTTTTTTTAATGTGCACGAAAAGCAAGTATTTTTAACAGAGTTGTCCTGAGCATATGTTATGAGGTAAAATGTGAATCTTAATGTTGAATTTATAAAACCTACCACTCCAAAGAAACCACTGTGTGTATAACAATGTACAGGATAATGCTCTCAGCTACATGGTAGAATTAGCCCAGTTATGAGAGGCAGAAGATGATAATTATATCCTTTTCAATTATTCTAACTTATAATTACAACAAACTGAAGCAAGTAACAATCTTGAATACCATGTTTTGTATTATGCCATAGATGTAATTACTATTTAGTAGTACTTCAACACAGTCTCAGAGCAAGAAACCAAAAGTAATTTCCAAAAACTCTTAAAAGAAGTTTTCGTCCAGCTAAAACACTTAGAAATTAATGCTTAGACTCACCTAGTACACAGCTGAAGTGCTGAACAGACTTATGAAAGCACTGAGGACTCTTACTTTACAGGGGCTGCAGACCACACCAGAAATGCAACTAATCCCAATGACATGTCAGTTCTGATCCTACCAGAATTACTTAACTATGAAAATAGAACAATCATCTACTTTCCACCTATTTACATTGACTTTATACTAATAATACAAACAGTTCCTTGGAGCTGTTCATTATATATATTTAATGGATTAAAATAATGAAACAAGCTATCTTCAAATATCAAAAATGTCCTACGATTTAGGTCACTATTCACTTATTGATCAACTAGGTGAAGTGTGTGGGGAAAAAAAAAAAAAAAAGACTAATATAGGATATTTTAAGACCACAAGATTGCTTCAAAGTGTTAATCACAGGTAGTCAAGACAGAGTTGAAGATTATCTGCTATATAGAAGCAAAGACATCATCACAGAGACTCTGGAAATGTCCTTGCTTTGATAATTTCATGACATGTTGAAAGAATTTTTTAACAGATCATTTATTTTATGTTATATTTTGTTGTATGGATAATGACCATGAGTTGAAACTATCAAATATTTTTCTTCTTACACAAACCGGGTTTATGCAGGGTCTGTGGTGGTGAAAGTATTTTATTAATCAAATTGACAGATATACTTTGTCCTGATGACATTCAGAGTTATATTCCAAAACTTCAGCAGATACAGCAGAAATTATTTTAAAATTTGTCATGGGTAAGGAAAATTAGGAATTATCTTCAGATTACCAAGTCTATAAATTTAGTTTAGAGATTAAAAAGGTTAAATTTGAATCAATTTAGAATTCTAAATTTTAGTTTTGTGCAAAGAAAGAAGAGTTTGGGAACTCTTATGTTCTACATTAAAAAAGTACGGGTCAGAAAATAACGCACCTGAAAAAAATATGTTGGTGGTGTTATGGTATATAAGTTGTGGTGTTGCACGTTATATATGTTAGATATACTGAGGGGGTGTCCTGGTTTTGTTAGGATAGAGTTAATTTTCATCTTAGTAGATAGAATAGCTGTGTTTTAGTTTTAGTGTAGGATTTGTTATGAGAAGAATGTTGATAAAAGTACTATTAGTTGCTGATGGAACCCATGGCCATCGTGTTTGGCGAGTTTGCAAGTGCAAAGTACTGGGATGGGGGAAGCGTATTAATCAGCAAAACCCAAAACTGGCATTTGGATGTGCCAATGAGATATTCCATATCATATCCTGTCATGTTCAGTATATTAACCAAAGCTGACTGAAAAACAGAGGCATTCTCTCAGGGATCGCTTGGGCTCACTATTCCAGGGTTTTGGTTTCAGGACTGTCTTGTTTCTGGGATCACTAGCTGGTACAAGCTGGGCATCGGCTGGCAGGTGGTGAGGAATTGCACTGTGTATCACTCAATTGTATATTATATTATTACTGTTATCTTTATAATTTTATTTTGATTAGTAAATAGTTTTTCTCTCAACCCATTAGTTTCCTTGCCCTTTTCTTTCCAGTTCTCTCCCCTACTCCCTGGAGTGGGGGTGGAGAGTGAGAGAGTGACTGTGTTTGGCTGCAAATCAAAAGGGTGAAACCACCACAAGGGGAAATTCAAATTGTAACTGCTCAGCAGTGCTAATTTGTGACCAAGGAATGATCTGACATGGGGCATGAAGGTCTAACTGCAGAAGGCGTTAAACTGACTGGAAGCAGGGATGCCAGAGAAAGAACAAATTCCTGTAAGGAAGTGAAATTTCCCTTGGTGGTGAGATAAGAAATAGCCAATCCTGGAATGGGAGCTCTCAAGGACCACAGAGCTGGTGCTGGAGGAGGAAACACCCCCTAGAGCCAAGGCACCCTATGACAATGCTCACAGTACTGGTGCTGGTGCAAGTGTATATAAGGAATCTGTTTGTGATGTATCTTTGTGGGCTCCTTATAGAACTGCTTCTAATGGTGGGACTGCTCTCTATTTCTAGATCATAGTTAAACTCTATGAAAGAATAATAATCTGAACTTTATAGCAGTATATATAAAAGTTGACAAAACTGAACACATTTTTGTAGGATATCCGTACTGTTTTTTTAACCATTTATCTTTGTCATAACTGGTCTAACTACACCTGAGCCGATCACAATAAAAATAGTATATATGAGTATAGATATGTATATAGTTGACATTATTTAAACTTATTGTGTCATCTGTAATGATACACTGCACCTGAAATACAAATGAAACATTTGCTTACACTTCTATAATAGTACATTATATTATGCAGGGGGGTTGGTTCGTTGCTTGGTGTTACTTTACTTGAATAGATGACAATATTCTTCAGTTAATATGATTTTTTAATATTCCATTTACTGTTTTAAAATTAATTTTAATAAATTTCTTAAATAATGATATCAAATATGGCTCTGATTCAAATCCAGTAAAGTAAATGGGAAAGTTCCATAGATTTCAAAAGTCTTTGAACCAGATCTCATCTGAAAATCAACTAAAATATGATTTCCAAAAGACAAAAAATTCTATTGCAGTCTGAGGGCATTACTGAAACATCCCCAAAACAATCCAAAATTCAATTAATTTTTTGGGTTTGATGTGGCTTCCTATACTTCAGGGAGATAAAAGAGAACTAGTACAGATAGCTTTCACTTCTGTTTGTGATATTTTTGACAGCTACCATAAGTTACTGAAAATGTCACCTCAAAGAGAGTGTGATGTTTTATGTAGGCTTTCTCATTTAAGCTATTTACAAAACGTTACATAAATGAGTATTTTATGTTGATATTTAGCAATGGCGTACTCTTACCTGATGCTGCTCCAGCTTTTCATGTGCCCTTTTCAGACACACTAACTGGGTTTTTAAGTAGTACAAGGAATAATAAAGAACATGAAAATACATGTATATATACATACACACATACAAATATATATATGTGAACATATACATTTCACACTGAAAATAAGCAATGGTCTCTTTTATATGAGCAACTTTTTTCTCTGTACTTAAAATGGAATATGTGATATCTCTCATTAAATAAAATATTTCAAAATAAAAGAAACCCAATAGTCTCATTAGAATATCAACATTAGTTTTGGTAATGATATTAAAACAAACCTGCATATACATGCAGAACATTTTATAGTTACTTTATATTTTATACTAGTGCTGCTTGTTCTTGGTCATTGGTATTCTTTTTTATTTTTTCCCATAGGTAGAGTGCAACACAGGGAGATACACTTTAAGTGAAAGCAAAATAATTAATATATAAAATAAAATAAAATATAGCTAATAATAATATAACATAATGTAAAATAATATAAGAATATAATATAAATATATTTTCAAGGTTTTGCAGGAACAAGTTTTGCATGCCTGAACAAGGAAAGGTTTGGTTTGAACTATAGCAGCTCTTCATAAAATAAAGGAATTAGATGTTGATTTCTAGCATCAAGGACAAGAAGACTTTTAAATTAGTGTTCAAAGAGTAAAGAGTGGAAAATGAGCAATGGAGTGCACTGCTTTTACCTGTAATAAACAGATTTTCACTAACAACTGTTGTCATCTTTTCTTGGCTATAGATTTTAGTGAAGCTCCTCAGATATGATTTTAGGATCATTAATATTGGATCTGTGCATGAATGGCTCCTACACTTACATGAATTTGATCTCAGTCTATTGTGGTCACATAGCTGTATTTCTAATACATTACAGCACCTGGAAGTTAAAGAAGTTTTACACCAGTTGCAAGAAGATAGAAAATGCAAGGTAGCATTAGCAGGAATACAGCATACTGATAATAGCTGATTCAACATCAAACCTTCCTGTTAACACATCACACTTTATTAAACTTTGAACTGGCAAGGGTTAGTTGATACTGAATTGGTGCTGTGTGTAACCTAGCACAGGGATCCCAGTGTCAGATTTTCACTGTTGTCAAGCCACAGCCTAGTGGATAATATTTAATATCTTTTTTCCTGTTGAGAAAGCTGATCTGATATTTTGTTGAACATTCAACCTCTGCATTAACCCTTTTTCATCTGCTACAGAATGCTTTCTGTATATGGAAAATCCTCATAGATAAATCACATTTTCACTCATTGCCACTTAACACATTATTTCAACTGTACACTTCACATGACTGTATTTCAACAGTAGATGTCACATATTTCAACTTACAATTCAAGAAACCTTTCCAAAGTTTCTGATTTTTTTTTTGTTTTGTTTTTAGTATCACAAATCTGTATCGCCTAATTCTTTCATGAGATGAGGAAGTTAATAAAGTGTGTGTTATATTTGTTCACTTTAACTATGTATAGGAAACTTTTATTGAAATTTTGACTATGGGTAATTGTTGCTGATTTGTTTTAATTTATTCAGTATAAGTTTTGAAAACTCAGTTGATTACTTATGCCTTTTTCTCAAGACAAGAAGATATAATTAACCAAAGTTCTCAAGCAAAACCTATTTGTTGGGTTGAGTTGACATCTGTTTACATAATCTGGTTTTTTTTCCATAAAATATTGTAGATTCTTAACATGTATTTTTCTTTCACACTATTGGCTACTGAAATCCTAGGAAAATATTTTTATACCTGTTACCCTCAAAGAACTTTTGAAAAAATGCATGGAATGTATATATGTATAAGCACACACCTGTTATCACAATTCTCTGTTTAATATAAGAGAAGACAACATTATTTCTGTATTATTTGGGGTACGTAAATACTTTTTAGAGGACTACAAAGAAGCAGGTATGTTTTTTAGTTAAGGCTGCAGGACTCTAAAAACACACAAAGAATGTGGTTAGACTAATTGAGACCTCTGACAGACATGCAGTAGTGGATTAAAATTCAACGGCTGAAACTGTTGCTGCCCTTAGTACTCCTTCATGCTCTCTTGACCAGTGTTGCCTCCCTGAAGACAAGAATGTCTTATTTGCTTGTAAATAAATAGAATCACCACAGTCTTCATTCTCTATGTTACATTAAACTGACTCCAGTTTTGTTTAACTTTCGTATGACAGACTGGAAACTGAGGTGAAGTTGGAGCTGATTTGTGAGTAGAACAGACATACCTACCACAGGGGCAACTATGTTTGTCAGTGGGATGGGAAAGATGAGTGGGGCTGGTGGGAGATGCAGCTGATTGATTTGTATCTGCTACTTCATGTCTGTTAAGAGAGGAGGAATATCTTCTTTGATGACTTTACTTCCCTCCATCTTTCCTCTGTGTTCTTAATTTCTCTATTTACCTCACCTTTATTGCTCTTATTCTGCCTGGAGTAGATCTTTGTGGTTGGACCATATTTTGAGTTGTGAGGTGTTTAATAGTTCCTGGTTGCTCAAAGTGAAAATAATTTAAATGTAATGTAATTAGAAATTAATAAAGTATCTGTGGTGGTAGACCTGATTCTAATTCATTATGTTAACAATGAAAAATTCTCAAGAGAAGATTGAAATATAATTCAATAAACTGTTCTGAACAAACTGGGGATTTAAGTACTGGGAAAAGTTAACAAATAAACATGTTAATTTCATATAATAAAATTATATGAAATTAACATGTTTATTTGTTAACTTTTGAGGAGGGCTGGTACATGTTATGATACCAGCCCTCCTCAAATGCACTTTGTACTTACATGAACATTATGAAAGCTTAGCAGTTCATCATACACAGGACACAGCTTAGTTTCCTGGGCTGCATATACTATTAGCATTTACAGCATAGATTGTTTCTTTGTAAAAACCTAAACAAAGATAATAAAATCTCCCTGATGCTCAAAGGAAAGTACAGACTGTATTTCTAAAATACTGTGTAATTCCTGCTCAGAGCCTGTGGAGTAATTGCTGGAGGTAACTAAAATCAGAAAATGGCTGTGTCCACACTCTAAGGGAAAAGTACTGTGTCGAGGATGATCCCAGCGGAAAAAACGCAGCTAGTATGCCAGGAA
>NW_010323673.1:0-908 GCF_000700745.2 Antrostomus carolinensis | reverse complement strand
CCCTTACAGAGCACATCTCTAAGTTTTGGTAACTTTTACCTTAAAAGGGGAACGGAAGTGCCTTTTACTAATTATTGTAGAGGTATGAATAGAGTAAATAAAGCTTCACCTTGCAGGTAAAAATAGTATAAAAATAGCCCAAAAAAAGGAGGGAATTAGGGAAGACATCATCATGAACCAGTCAGGGACAACTCCTTCACAGACCTCTGACCCCTGGGACCAGCTGATGGGCTGAGCCTCTCTTCCCTCCTACTGGTACGCCTTTAGATAAGAGTTAGACTTAGCCGAGGATCTTCTTTGGAAACTTGGAAAATCTCTAGAGAATTATTCTACCAATTTAGTGCTTTGTAATGACTTGTCACCTTTTATATTAATATTATATAATAGAATATTATATAATAAAGAACACTTTTAGTAACTTGTAACCTTAATGCTTGTATATACTTCTGCAGACAGTAGATTATCACCAGCAATCCATATGAATCTGTATTAATCCTGTTGCTCTGTTAAAGTGCTTTTATTTGCTTACAGACTTGCTGCACAATTTCTTCCTGGGCTGCAGCCTGATAAGGCTGTGGGAGTCCATAGATGGTGACTGGACAGTGGGTGCAGGGCACTATCGAGTGAATCTGGCATCGGTATATCCAGACTGGTAGTGCCACATCGAACTGCGTCCATCTGTAACCAGCCACCCCAACTGACACGGGTCAGTGGGACTCTGCTAAATTCTGCAGGTTTAGCCGTGTGAGTCCATAAATTGTGGGTACGGGAGGGCAGTGCACTATTGAGTGAGTCCGCCATTGTTGGACCCGTAGTGCTCAATTGGGCATCACTCAGGACTTAAGCCTAGACACTCACAGCTCCTCCTATTATCTGGGAGTGAGTTGGAACGCAAGGGGGTTTATTTC
>NW_010323672.1:0-1933 GCF_000700745.2 Antrostomus carolinensis | reverse complement strand
TTCCCAATCCAGGCCATTCTGGGATTGTGTGACATTTCTGTATTGCAGTGGGAATGGCTTTTTCCCTCAGGAACAGCAGGAGGAAGGTTTCCACCATGAACTGATGCCTCCCAAGAACGCGAGGTAGGAGGGAAATACATTTACACTTAATAAAAACAAATTGGTTATGTGCAATGAGAAAATATGTGTGTGCAATTAATCACTCCAGGAAAAGCTGCTTCAATCCCATCAGGTTGCTTTCCAAACACAATCTCTTCCTAAACTACAGACGTGGAAGGTCCCAGCTCACAGCCGGTGGGGACAGACGTGGTGGCTCAGCATAACCATCATTGCACAGGCTGGAATATCAACCCAGGCCAGGGTGGACCTGATGTTGCTTAAACTGTTGCTAAATCCAGTCTCTGCTTTCTTCTCCTCCGGTTTGGTGCCGTGAGCGTGCCCTGAGGTCAATGCCAGCGGCTGAACCAAACCTCTTTGATCTCTCTCCACACACCCAGGTTGTAATTTCCTCAGGACTGGAGCCTACAGCAGTTTCCTTGTAGGCTTTGCTGACGTGCCTGATGTCCAAGGGGAAAGTCAACTGCTGGAGAACATGCAAGGACATGTTGTGACATGAAGCTTCGCTTCAGGACAGGATTATCATCCTCTTGTCACAACAAAAAACACTTCCTTTCTTTGTACAGAGATGGTTACACTGCAGAGATGAAGAAGATGAGTTGTCCCTACAGCATGGGAGGGTACAGGTTTGCTCATTCAGCAGCCAGCAGCTTGAGGAGAGGTGGAAACCCTCAGGCATGGATCCAGGGATGGGACAACCACCTTCTTGGCTCTTCTTCGCCATCATCACGCTGCTTTTGAAAATGCCAACGAGCAAATGTAAGAGGAGAGGACAAATTTCCTCCTGCTTTTCACAGAATCACAGAATGTTGGGGATTGGAAGGGACCTCAAAAGATCATCCAGTCCAACCCCCTGCCAGAGCAGGAACCTAAATGAGATCACACAGGAAGGTGTCCAGGTGGGTTTTGAATGTCTCCAGAGAAGGAGACTCCACACCCTCCCTGGGCAGCCTGTCCCAGGGCTCTGGCACCCTCACTGGAAAGAAGTTTCTTCTCAAGTTCAAGCAGAACCTCCTGTGTTCCAGCTCACACCCATTGCTCCTTGTCCTACCATTGGGCATCACTGAGAAGAGCCTGGCTCCATCCTCCTGACATTCACCCTGAACATATTTATAAACATTAATGAGGTCACCCCTCAGTCTCCTCTTCTCCAAGCTAAAGAGCCCCAGCTCCCTCAGCCTTTCCTCAGCAGGGAGATGCTCCACTCCCTTCATCATCTTGGTGGCTCTGTGCTGGACTCTCTCCAGCAGTTCCCTGTCCTTCCTGAACTGTGGGGCCCAGAACTGGACACAATATTCCAGATGTGGCCGCTTTGCTCACGAGAGTGTCCTCACCCACTTCTCAAATTCATATGGGAGGTGCTTCCATTTCATTACAAAATAAATAGGGTTGGGTTTTAATCACCTCACTATTTTCCAAAGCCAACCAAATGTTTCCTCAGATGTTGGGTATTTTAGATACCAATTTGCACGTTGGATGGTAAATATAAGCACACCACGAACACAAACCTCCAGATGATTATAGTGCAGAGGGACAACAGAGACAGAAAAGAAAATAAATGGAGGGCAAGGCCACTATCCACAATGAGTATTCTGTATTTTGGAGCTAAAAATACTCAGCTTAAATCAGGAGGTTTTCATTTCACTTACCCCTGACCAAAGCAAATCAAATCAGGTTGAGGTTACACTCAGCAGAGAGGTCAGGAATAGAATATATATGATGCTTTTTATTTTTTTTAGGATATTTATATTTTTATTTTAAATCTATCTTTTATTTACTCAGTTATCTGCAGCTGTTATGTTGTATTATATATATA
>NW_010323671.1:14467-19837 GCF_000700745.2 Antrostomus carolinensis | reverse complement strand
AAACCATTCTATGATTCTATGATTTTTTTGTTTGTTTGTTTCTAATGAGATTAAACTAGTGGTCTAAAACCCTTGCTCTAACTTGCCACTCTGAAGCAAAAAATGCATTTATTGTTAAAAATTGAACATTCTGCTTTGGAGTAGTAACAGAATGGTTGATAAAACTTGTTTTCTTAGTTTTGTAAACTGTGTTCCTGATGTAATAATACTCACAGATATGGACATTCTGCCCGCTTGGCTTTAGGCACTTGCAGGAGACACCTAAATTAGATATCAATAGAAGGAGATGGGGATCCACAAAGGCTGAATCAGATCACCTAAAACTAAGCATTCTAGACAAATAGATCCCTTGTCATTAGACACAAAATAAACCTTGGTTCTTATCTAAATGACACAATTACATACCTGATATAGGATTATTATAGTATGTGTGCTTTATTTAAAACTGCCAAAATAAGATCTTGTTTTTTTTTCCAACCAGTAACAGCAGGTGCAAGTGAAGAGTTTGAAAGATCATTGTTGATTTTCACCAAAACCAAAGTTGTTTTCCAAGGCTTTCCCTTAAAAGCTATCCCTCTAGCCATTTGGTCTTTTTCTCAATTAATTCCTTACTGAGAATAGCTATTAATTTCCTATTGATACGTAGTAACTATGAAGCAGGACAACTGGAAAATGAATTTAAAATGGAAAGCAATATACCCATTTAAAATTACATGATTTTCATTATTTTTAATAGAAAACTTTACTTTTTCAGTGAAATACCAGCTTTTCTTGGAAATAAGTATTATGGAAATACTATGGAAAATATGTCTAGAGTACAAGAAGCTTCTTTCTTTTCCTTGCAGTTTCAGACCACTTGGACTAATTTTCACTAATGACTAGAAAACCCATCACAAATTACTGAACTGCAAAGCAGCAATAAAGTGGATAAATGCAATAAAAATGATGTAATGGATCACAAAATGTACTTTGCGTATTTATTTGGACAACTGTAGTTTAGTTTACTTTTTAAATGATGCCTTATTTTACCCAGTAAATGGTTCCAAGATCTGTTTTGTGAAAGATAACAAAACTTTGGTAATAGTAGTTCTCAGGACATTCCTAAGAAAAGGAGATAGATGCATCACACTTTTGTCATGACGATTCTGTTTTATTTTGCGTAGTGGAACAAACACGGTGCTTTGAAGGAAAATACAAAAATGAGGAGATTTTTTTCATTTACACTGATGTCCACTTATACCAGCAGCATAAAGAGGCCTATAAACTACATGTAAAGAGGCCTTAATGTAATTGTGAATCAGATCCAGTGTAATTATTATGAAGTTCCTACAAAAGAACCCAAAATGCTGGAAAAACTGCAGGTGTAAAACATAGATAAAATGGAATTGCCTTTGGGGTCGTAGAGAACTGGGGAAATCAGCCATTAAATGGCATGTAAAGTGGCAGGGATAGGGGAAAGAAAATTCTCATCAGCACTGGGGAGAAGTCCTGTTTTGAAGTAAATTCCTACTGTCTTTAATTCCTGAGGCAAAGCATACTGCTGTTAAGGAGTGCAGGGATGGACCCCTTTTGAAAAGCACCATGAAATCTTTAATGTTCACACAATGCAGCTCTGGCCCCAGCAGAAAAATGTCTGAAAAAGGGGCTAGAAATCTCAGCAGCTTCTTTGAGGTCATCCTGTTCAAGGTGTGGGGTTTCCTGCCAGTGCTGTGTGGGCAGGACATGAGCCTTCACATTCATCAGAGAAATCCCCAGAAGAAGGAATTTAATGTATTTGAGAATATCCATAGGAGGGCTCAGTCTTTTAATCTAAACTTTTTCTATTAGTATTTTCCTGTTTTTTCCTGACAACTAGATGATTATAGAAAGTGCAGTAAACATGTAGGAATGTGAAGTTATGCTTCCCATATGACTGTAATAAAAACATTGACATTTCTTACTAAAATCTTGTGATATCCTTTGAATGTTGTATGTGAAATACATAGCTCTGGAAAAAAAAAGTAATTAAAATGTACTTACTGCAGAGTTCTGATAAGATAACACACAATTTAGTGTTCATCTCAATGTGATGTGCATAATTTTATTACTTAGGCTACTATGCTCAATACTTATACACAGTTAGATATAGTTGTATATACACATACATATTTACACACAAATATATGCATAGATATGCATTAATTAAAAACATGCATTTTGGAATTACAGAGAACTCTGCCAAGAGATCAGTCCCTTACGCATTCCCCAAGCACATACATATACACGCAGCTTTATGAACAGAAGTTATCTTGTTGACTTACTCTATGTAAAACCAGGCTTAAATACAATCACAGTAAAGAACTGAGAGAGCCTGAGAGGAATGTGAAACTATTTTTTTTTAGTTTATCACATTCACAATATAATGGGAGCATATTTAAAAAGATTTTGAGTTTTGCGATCAAAACTAAGAGTTAAAATAACTTTTTTTTTTTTTAAATAAAAAACTTGTGATTACAATACTGGTATTTTGGAAAGAAACATTTCCTGTTAATGGGGAATGTTAACTCTCTGTTCAACATGAGATGTAAACTTAATGCTAAATTGTGTCCTTCCTGGAACACAGAGGGAAGAAGGTTTTTTGCTTTCTGGTTCATGATATTTGTACTGAACAACATCTACTCCTCTTTTTAACTGATAATGGCCTTATTGTGCAGGGGAGGACAAGTGAAAGAAGCAGAGATTCGCAATCCCAATAGTATACTCCCAAAACAAATCAGGAAACATGACAAAGTGAACAATTTCCAAACCACTTATGGTCTATGGTAGGTTTTCTAAATTAAAAGATTATTAAGAGATAAAAAGATGGACTGAATCTAGGAGACCACAGCTACACCGTGTTTCAAACTCTAGGCTGAGAATAATTTTAGTTCAGTAGCTCTTAGAAATTTAGCTGCAACTGGCATGAAACTACTCTGCTCACTTTTAAACTATGTGGAACAACTAATGTCCAGACAGAAGGCCAAGAGCACGATTGCTGTCCATTAAATTATTTCTTCTTGCTCAAATAGCCACACCTCTGGTACACATCAAAGAGAAAATGCAACCTGTAAAAAGTGAAGCCAAATGAAAAATATGCTTCTGGATTAAGAAAATTTGAGAAACACAGGGAATTGATATCTGTTGGAAACATGCACATGCCTTAGAAATGTATTATAATACCTCCTTTTCTTTACTAGATGGAAAAGTCACATCAACTGGGTCACACGGTATGAAAACATGCAATGATGAAAACCGAGCTCACAAGGGTAGCATAAAAAAATTAGTCATGTTTAAGAAAAGAGCAACACTACAATTTAAAGGAATTTATATGAAAATAAACATGGTCTGAAGGAGAGTGGGATTAGACATTTATGAGACTGGATGATGAAAGCTATTGCACCATCTTGGATTAGTCTCTTTTTTTATCTTTACTGCCATATTTTTGCAACATGCTTGAAGTAGTAAATTGCTCTTGTAAATGATCTTTTTGATTTTATGTTGGTGCAGTAAACTCACACACAAAATTTTTGCATTTTAAAAAAGAATTAGTCATGTCCTGATTGTTATAAACCTGTGATACTCTAACCTATTTCTAACATGTCTTGTTTTCTAACCGCGCCACCGACACAGGGGTCAAACTTGGGAGCTTACGGACAGTAACGTCAACCACAACCTCACAGTCGTCCCAAAAGCAAGAACACATTTGAATAGTTTATTCAGTGGGGAGTAGGGGTTAGAAACAGCTTATGAACCAAGAAGAAAGTGGAGGACACGGATCAAATATCTGCCCTGAACCTGGAGGATTTCATGACAACAAATACCTACTAGAAAACTGATTTTGAAAAATTAGGCTCGGTCTGAGTGAGGAATAACTGCTGGCAGGAAGAACAGGGCAGGGAAAAGATAAGTATCTGAGACCGCAGCTAAATCCCGGGGGACTGGCAGTGGAGGAAAACTTCCACTCTTAAAACACCCCAGGCAAAATCTGTGCTTCTTCATTGGGAAACAGGAATGTTGTGAGCTGCAGAGCTTAGGACACCCTCTCACTCCCTCTGAGTCACCATGTGCACCAGAGGGAGAGCTGTGCTGGTGGGGGTCTTTCCTGACTACAGCACGTAAAGCTCCATGGGTATGTCTGCAGCACGTGTTCAGTGAGGATTTCAGCCCTTTCTCAGGACCAGACTTACATACCAAAAAGCTGTTAACTTTCAAGTCTGCACTATGAACACCAGCCATACCAGGACATCCCCTTCAGCTGGGTACTCGAGCACACTCAGTACCTGTCAATGGCTTCCCAGCCTGTCTGGTCAGCTCACCCTTGTTTAAGCAGTGTGAACATTTTCAGCTCAGGTTGAGGCTGAGGAAACACCTTAAAGAGAGAACTGAAAGAGTACAGGTCATCTGGTGTAGATTGCTCAGACCTGTTTTCAAGACTAGTCCTTAGTGTTCAGTGTCTCAATTTGGATTTTCTCTCTTAGGGACCAGCCTGCAAAAGTGCAAATGCCTTCTAGTATCTTGCAGAAGTCAGTATAAAAGGGGAATCATACATATGTTTTAAGTTACGCTAAAGTACCTTGGCCATTATTGTGGCACATTATTCCCTTTTTATTCTTCTTTTCTTAAACCTGCTGTTATTTGGATTTATGATGCAAGTGGACATCATAGACAATTAAAGTTTCCCAGCAATGCTGTTAAAAGGTAACAGTTTGGGAGAGATTCACATAGCCCAACTATACTAAACTAGGAAGCCAATTCTTTTGAACTAATAAAAAATAGACCCCAAAGGGACTTCTGCAGGAGCCTAGCTGTCTCAATTGTCTATTAAGAAGTGTGAACTGGATGCTTGAAGTCGGGCAGTGTGAAAAACCTCCTGCTCCGTACCTCCCTCCTTTCTCCCTCTGTTTCTTTTTCAGATGGCTCCATCTATTCTTTTAGTACAGGGAAGCTTCTAAAGTGCTTGCTTTTTGCTTTTTTCTTTTTTTTTTTTCTTTTTGTGGTTTAGTTCTTCATGTACTCTTTTGAACAAGGAGTTCATCTTCCCCTTCAAGATGAACACTCCTCTCTGTAAGAAAGGGGAGGGGGTATAGTTTATAAGTGATCAGCATGCAGCATTCTCCTGCAAAACGTGATATTTTGTTTAAATATCACTGCTGGACCTCGCACAGCTTGCAAGTATTTCCTGCTGTCTCTGTAGCTCAGATTTCATTGTTGTCTTCAGGATTGCTCTCCACTCTGAACCTAATGGAAGCAGTTAGTCTAGTATGGGAAACCAAGCATATGTACTAAATATCAGCAGATACACACCAATGGTTAGTCTTCCTTTGACTTCTCAGGTAGGGATAATAGGTGAAA
>NW_010323671.1:6117-14436 GCF_000700745.2 Antrostomus carolinensis | reverse complement strand
TGCATATATCAAACTCTCACTGCACGCTGGGATAGGTAAGGTTGACTTGATTATCTGTGGCTGGTTTTTGGTTTTGGTTGGGGTTTGTTTTGTTTTGTTTTTTTCTCCAATCTGTAAACTACGCTTGCTATACAGGCAAACCTTGAAAATGGATTATTAGAATCTGCAAACACAATGCTGCATGAACCTTGAACTCCTTATCCCACAAATAGCTTTGTTTGGGAAGCAGTTTAGTCAAACATGAGTGCTAATATAAGTGTGTGTATGTGTGTGTATATATATATACACACACATATATATATATATATGTACACATGTATTAGTTTGTATTCACAAAGATTAGAGAGGTCTCAAGTAAAACACGAGTTTCATTAATATCTTCACATGGTGGTAGCAAAACCACAGGAAGAACAAAGTTAAGAGACATCTAAGTGTCTTCACATGAATTAGAGTAGAGGCAATTGCTAACTGTTTTGGCTTTCTCAGACCTAGCTCGCTAGACTAAATGTCAAAATTTAGGCAGCATGCATATGTAATGATTTTAAGATGCTCTGGTGACCTCAAAATAGATGTTGTTAAAGTATTATGGTATTGGAATAGATGATTTAATAAAGCTGAATTTTAAGTAAGCATTATTTGTATTACAAATAAAAATTTCAACCAAAACAAGAGAAAAAAAATTACAAGATGTGAATATCTACAGAATTTATGAAAACAGATAAATGATGGGAAAATGGGAGAAAACTCAGCATAGGAAAAGTATCCTGCACAACATTTCAGAGGAAACCATTTGTAGGGCGAAACCATTCACAGAGGTGGAAATTGACCCCACATCCCTTGAATTTTAGACTAGCGTCTTCACTGCAGTGTTGTGTACTCAGATGTGAAGGCCATGCACAACTATGGCTTTTAGCAATTAAAATATGTGCAAAACCCTGGCCCAGACAAAGTCAAGAAGGATTTTTTTCTTGACAGCAATGAGGTCAGAGTCCCTCTGACCCAGAGGAGTCTGAGGTGTCAAGAAGGTGTCAAAGTTTGCTGTTGGTGGCCACCATTGTCTGCTAACAGGCTGTTCACATGCCCTTAAAGGCTACCAGTGCCCTGAGGTATCATCCTGTGTTAAAGACCTAATGGACTAGCTCCTTCAATTCTCCTGGCCTTCATTGAAGATATTAAAAAAAAAAATAATAGAGCCAACTCACGTTTACTTTTTTTAATTCTTATTTTGAAATGTGAGGAAATTGAAGGTTTTATAGTCACAGAGAAGTGCATCAGGCTATTCAAGGAAAACAGAAACATCCATGACTTTTGCACTTGGCAGTTGTTATATAAAGCTGCACTTCTTGATCATGCACAGTGATCTCAGCATTCAACTAGGTTTTGAGAGACAGTTTTTTCTTTAGTCTTTTGGACATCTGAACTCATGGCTCTTGCCTCTTACCAGTAGTGTCAAAATAGGGAAGGTGAAAAAGGACAGAAGTAGGTCTGTAGGTTAAGGGAGTCTCACATTTTTTCCTTCTCAGGGTTTTCTTCATACAAAGTGCCATTAGGCAAAAAAGACATTATAGGTTGATGTACAATCACATAATTTAATGATTTGAGGACCCATCTCATTTCCTGCATTTATGCCAAGGATGTGTCTATATTTTATCCAACCCTTAAAAGCAAGGACTGGCTTTAAGATCTCCCTCACCAATCTGAGATCCCTAATCACTAAATTCAGTCATGCTTATGCTTTGTCATCCTCAGTGACCCCTAAATTATCTCAGAGTATCAGAAATCCTTTAAGCTAGGGAGGGTGGAGAATAATGCTTGAGGAAGCTCTAGAATCCCCCAAACGTATCATTTCTCAAAAGAATAAGCTTGGTAAGGAGCTTTAAAAGTTGGTTAGAGAAAGCAGCTCATGTCAACACAGAGCTCGTGATTCACTTTTAAAGTTTATTCAGAACTACTAAACTTTTCTCTGACAAAGTCAATGGCTCACAGTATGTGCAAAACATGCTGCTAGCCTTCAAAGTTCTGGTCGGTTGGCAAGTTAATCTGATCACTGCAGGATAGCCTCATTCTTGCATCAAAGGAGGAATTTTTTTTTTTTTTTAGAACTTTCCCAATTCTTCCACAGGAATCTGTCTCGCCTAAACATAGGCAGGACTTGCCTCTTAAATAAATATATGCATTAAATACTGAATTAGAAGACAGTTACTGATAACAGCTGACCCACATTTTCAGTCTTACATGATCATTTGCCTAAAAAGATCATATGTAACAATTTAAACATGAGTATACAGCCAAGACTTTTATATACACGGTGGTAAATGTGTGCTCATGTTCTGTTTCAGTCATATGTTTTCAGGTTTTCAGATGTTCAGTACAAAATATATGCTTCTCTCACTTCCTGAGTTTGAAGATCTGAATTATTCTTTTTAATTGCACCATAGAGTAACTTCTAAAAGTTTACTGTCAGCCTACTAATTAACGGACTACTTTTAAAATATGCAAACTATACTAACTACTGTTGGTGACAAGATACTAACTTCAAGAACAGGTCATACATAAATTCTATGGCAGATGTTATAGAATAAAAAAGCCACCCTATTAGTAAATCCAGATAATTTCTTTGAGGTTAAGTTTGGGCCCACACAAATAACAAGTACTGGAGTAACATAAGGTGAAAACAATATTTTGGTTCTACTACTGCTTGTTAGTGAAAATTAAGCTGGACATGAAAGAAGCAGTTCTGCTGTTACAAGAATCACTTTAGGAGTTGTTGAGATCCAGTTCTGATTTATCCAAACTCAGCAGTCACTGGCTTATATTTGAAATATTTTATTTGAAAATAATAGTTGTATAAAAACTACTACTGCATGCACAAAAACTTCTCTTGTGTTTAAAGTCTCTTATGCTTGCCACACATAGAGATGGCACCTGCATTTAGACAGACAACTAATTACTGACAGCTGCTTTATACAGTGTCTCAAATGGACTGATAGAGAATAAGATAAGTGACAAAAGTGAATAGTGAAATTCTAGACAATGGTACAATAGAAAAGAAATGGAGTCATCAGATCTTACAAATATTAAATTAGTAAAGATAGGCTTTAAATATAAATGAGTAAAGACTATCTAGTCAACAGCAAAAGGAAAAAGCTGGAAGTACAGTGATTTGAAGAAAAGTGTAGAAGCAAGACCCCAAACAAACTCCCTCAATTCACAAAAAACTCCCAAACTTTTTGGTTAAAAAAAAAAAAAAAAAGCAATCAGATTCTTACTGCTCTGGAAGATTATATCATCCTTCATTTCCTAACACCATGTTAAAATAATTGTTCAATGCTTATTTGAGGAAAGCAATGTCACTTTTTAAATTGTTAGACCTAGTTTTGAAGTGCACAAGTTTTCTTATATAGTTAATCTGCCAATCTGATTCAGCTCTGTTTAGCTGTGGAACTCAAAATGGTGTCATTCCATGAAACCAAAGTTTCCTTCTTTATCCCCCAGGAAGACAGCTTCGATAGCAGCAAGATGTGCAAGAACATAAAAAAATAAATTCATTCAAGGGAGGTAAAACCTGAACCTATATTTAGTCGTAACACTTCCCTGGAACTTACAGTATTGTAAAATCTGAAAGCTTAACATTTATTGTTACAAATGCCCAAGTGGATCAAATTGGAAACAATCACTGGGTATTGAACTCCAAGTAAGTATAGCTTGACTGCCAAATCTAATGACCTTACACCAACTTGCAGCTAAGATCATAAAGTTTTATTTTATCCTGTATTTTGGCCACAAACAGTCTTCATTAGCAAAGGCATGGAAATAAAAATGTGGCTGTAAAACCTTGGAATGAAACATGAAATTTAAGTCTAAAAACAAAGATTAATGTAGTAAATGCTGCTGTAAATGATGCCAATTTTCCTGATTACCTAATCCTGTGTAGTATATTATTAATTAATAGCCAAACAATTAGAGATGAGAGCTGTGGGAGAAGAAAAGCACAGAGTTAGCAGAGTAATATAAATCTCCTGTCACACATCAGGGAGAAAAGGGGTAAATATGTGCAGCTGCTTGTACTTCAAAGGCATGTCAGCTGCATGCTTATTCAGGGAACAAGAGGTCCACAAAGCAGTGTTTCCATAGTTTTAGAGACACAATCCAGCTCAACCACCTCATGGTTACCGATCCCTGGTCTCAGTCCGAGTAGCCACGGATGGAACAAACCTGTACCTGGTTCTGGGTTCAATCTTGAAGTGCTCCCTTCTGTTTCCTCTCCCATCCGTGAGGAAAGGATGGGCAAGTCTGTGCCTTCAACATGTTTAATCATCACTATGTGAGTTTTATACTTGTGTAGCAACACTTTACTGTTTGAAACGTTATTTTTTATTGAATCGATTAGGACAATTGCCCTGCACAGTCTTGTTATCTCAACCTTAACCACAGTGCTGCAACTAAAAGTATGAGAGGAAGCCTGGGCTCCCTTCTGTTCCGCTACCACAGGACCAGTGAGTAGGATTCAGGTGACCTACCTTTAGACATCAACAGTACAGATACGTACCTCTGGGCCAGTCATCCATCTGCCTTTGTAACCAGCAGAGAGAAGTGGCTACCACTGGCAGTCTGCACTATTTTGAACGCCAGCCTTGAGATGACGTGAACTGCTCTATAGAAATGCCTAGTTTTTTCCTTTCTCTCTTCCTCAAACCCTCTCTTCCTTCAAAAGCCCCCACAACCTGAACAAGCAATAAAACAGAAGGAAGGAATATTATGAATAAACTTTTATGTGAAATTTTACTTTGGTGTTACCTAGATTTAATAATGCAATATACAGCAATATGAGAGCACCAAACAAATTGATGAAAACTTTTTGTGCATTATGTAAAGAACTTAACATTTTTATTTTTTTTTTAAATAAAGTGTTTCCAAGTCAAAAGTTTAAAAATTTCTCATTTTAGGAAAGATTTCTGGTTGCAAAAAATGAAAAACATTCACATTCTCGTAAGGTCCCTTCTTAATGTAATTTCAGTACGTATCATTTAAAAAAAACCCAAAAGGTGGCAAAAAACCCATTCTAACAATTGTGTCAATTGTTGGGGTTTTTCGGGGGGGAAAAGTTTGGAAAGAAAAGCAAAAAAAGGTTTTAGAATATCTTCCAATCACTTTTTCTTCTCCCATTTTGAGGAACTGAATTTGTACCTAAACGCTGAACCTACACGTGATCATCCTTGTTCTCCTTATCTGTGCATACACGGCTCAATTTTAGACCCAGCGTTCTTCAGTGTTCTTATAAATGGTCTGGATGCAGGAATAAAATGTACATTAAGCAAGCTTGACAATGGTACTAAATTAGGAAGACCCGTGGACTCCTTTGAGAGTAGAGAGCCCTTACAGAAAGATCTGTACAGACTAGAGAGGTGGGTAATCACCAATCGTGTGCAATTTAACAAGAGGAAGTTCCAGATTCTGCACCTGGGATTGGGTGATTCTGATTGTATGTAGAAAATGGGGGATGAGAGGATGGAGACCAACCCTGTGGAAAGAGATCTGGGAGTTTGCATTGATGACAAGTTGAATATGAATCAACAGCATACACTGGCAGCCAAAAAGGCCAATTGTGTCCTAGGGTGTATCAAGCATAGCATAGCTAGTTGGTTGAGGGAGGTGATTGTCCCACTCCACACTGCGCTGTTGTGACCCCATGTAGTGTACTGTGTGCAGTTTTGAGTGCCTCAATATAAGGACAACAAATTATTTGAATGTGTCCAAAGGAGGGCAACCAAGATGGTGAAAGGCTTCGAGGGCAAGACTTATGAGGATCTGCTGAAGTCAGTTGGCTTGTTCAGCTTGGAGAAGAAAAAGCTGAGGGGTGCCTACATCACAGTCTACAGTTTCCTCAAGTAGGTCAGTGGAGGGGGAGGTGCTGATCTCCTCTCGATGGTGACCAGCGACAAGACACAAGGAAATGGAATGAAGCTGCATCAGGGGAAATTCAGATTGGATGTTAGGAAAACGTTCTTCACTGAGAGAGTGGTTAGTCACTAGAACGGCTCCCTGGGAAAGTGGTCAGGGCATCAAGCCTATCAGAGTTCAAGGAGTGTCTGGATGATGCTCTTAATCATATGGTTTAGTTTTAGGTAGTCCTGGAATGAGCAAGGAGTTGGACTTCATGATCCTTTTTAGTCCCTTGAAATAGTTTATGATTCTATGATGCTCTAGACCTTTTCTGCCCATTCTAAATGATCAGAACAGCATACTATCATCAAGATGTGGAAATATAATGATTTTATACTCTCATTTTTTCTACTTCAGTCTCAGATAATTTTCTAATAATTTTTCTGTATGCACTGCACTTTTAACCTCTACTGAGGTAAAAACAGGTATCTGCAGAAATTACTTCAAAATATCTTTATTCAAACCAGCTATTAATAGCCGGTCTAGAGCATGATCTGCAAGACTCAACCATTTAAACTAGCTCATTTGTTTGTAACCAATTCCATCTTTCTTTTAGCTCTCCTTGAAAATAATTGTTACAGTAGTATGTTTTGGGTTGATTGTTTTGATGATGTTGTTGCTGCAAAGTTGCTAAATAAAAGTTCTAATAAATATAGTAATTATTATGACAACAAACCACAGTTTTATTATTATGACAGTTTAATTATTATGACAGCAAACCAAATTCCCAGATCTGGATCCCTTTGTGTTAGTGCTCATCTCTCTTGTTTATTACAAAGGTATTTTAGGAAAGCTAAAATCTTGGTGCAGGAATGTCAGAAAAAAGGTTACAATTACTGTTGATGGATCTAAGACATAATTTCTAGAGAGACATCAGCAAAAAGAGAGATATCATAATTTTACAAAACCAGCAACCAAACTTGAGCATCATCCATCAAATGTATCTCTGAATTTATTATCAATATCTGAATTTAAACCTGCTTAAAAATCAGTCAGATGCACTTTAGAATTATTTATTTATTTAAAATTATCAATAAACAATTAAGGAAAGTGAAGAGGGGGAAAGAAAATTCACTCTTGCAAGTTTATTTTTATGGAAGCATCTTCCATATGATGTTTATTATGGAAGCATCTCCTATATAAGGAAAGGCTGAGAGAGCTGAGACTCTTAAACCTGGAGAAGACTGAGAGGGGATCTTATCAATGTCTACAAATACCTGAAGTGCAGCAGCCAAATGGATAGGGCCAGGCTCTTTTCAGTAGTACCCTGTGACAGGACAAGGAGCAATGGGCAAAAACTGGAACACCGAAAGTTCCACACAAACTTAAGGCAAAACTTCTTTACTGTGCGGGTGTCGGAGCACTGGGACAGGCTACCCAGAGACGTTGTAGAGTCTCCATCTCTGGAGATGTTCAAAACCCACCTGGACGCTTTCCTGTGCAACCTGCTGTAGGGAACCTGCTTTGTCAGGGGGGTTGGACTGGGTGATCTCCTAAGGTCCCTTCCAATCCCTACGATTTTGTGATTTGTTATTTTTGGAAACTGAATTTTTTTCCTACCACCATTTTTCCTTTGTTTAGTCAGCAAACCTACACAACTGTATCTATACTTTTTGCTCTGAAAATGTGAAGAATTTTCTGGAATTAATACCTTAAAAAATAAACTTTTTTTGCACACTTTTTCAAAACAAAATGAAAGAAACAAAGGTGAGGTTTTTTTACTATTTTCTATGAATTTAATCTAATGAATTTGTTCCACTAGAAAAAAAATAAGATTGTAGGGAGCTAACAAGGTACATAATGGACAGGTAGGCAAGGAGTATAGGAAAACAGGAAGCTATGAAGAAAGGAAAATATTTCAATTCTTTTAAGTTGAGGAATTTTGAAATGTTAATATTTCAGTCTTTTTATAAATGATAAAACATCTTTCTAACCATCTCAGTTGCATACACCTATACAGATTTTCTTATCAGTTTCTCTGAGGGCAAGCATCTGGAATAAATTTAATTCTTCCTCACTCACTACAGAAGCTTCTGTAGATACATAAATGTGTGTGCATGTGTGTGCATGTAAAACCAACTGTAGAGCACTAGTGGATTTACAGTACCTTTATAATTAAGTCCATGCTCCTGCATGCTAAGAAATCACCTTATTAAATCTTGACATACAAGCAGTAGGTGGGCCTAGAGTTTATATTTTCTTCCTTATTTAAAATGTATATATTAATATTTGAAAATTCACATTTGATGTACGTAGTGCACTGAGACCAAAGCCAGGAGCATAAACAACTGCCAACAAAAACTGAATATGTAAAACAGGTTCAGTTAATTCTACATCAAAGTTTTCTTTTGCTTTGTAGAAGAAATCTACAACAAT